>NW_018408638.1:1183714-1397619 GCF_002113885.1 Mizuhopecten yessoensis
GTTTAAAGTTTTTAACATATTTGACCCCTGTGACCTTGAAAATAGATGAAGGTCATTTATTTGAACAAACTTGGTAGCCCTTCATCCCAGTTTGCTTCTGGCCAAATATCATCACCCTAGGCCTTTCGGTTATTAAGAAGAAGTCGTTTAAAGTAAAATATTGACGCCGGATGACGGACGGACGGACGGACGACGGACGCCGCACCACGGCATAAGCTCACTTGGCACTTCGTGCCAGGTGAGCTAAAAATAACTAGTGTTCTCTGACCTCTTAATGTATAGTAACAAGGGTTCTCTGTCTCCAAGACACTGAATTTCAAAAGTAATTTATTTTTTGCTGAAAAGATTCAGATAACCATATATAACTAAACATGGAGAAATGTCCTCATGAATCAGGGTAGGTAGGTATTTCCTCTTGTGAAGAAAACTCCCTGTATGTAATTACTCCAGTGTGATCAGTGGCATACGTTTCTATATGTAGACTTACAGAAGCACGACACAAAATTAATCAAGGTGTATTCCACTGTCCTTCAACATGCAACATAAATAATGCATCAGCCTTTAAAAATGAGGCAAATTACCTTTCCATAAGCTGAAAGTTACAGTGATGTGTAAACCAATCAAAACATCATGCAGTGACCTACTTAATATTGTAATATGCTTATAGTTTACACTTCATCCAGATTATCTCCAAAATAGACTGTGTGACCACAGTTTTCGTCCCGTGTCTCAACATCTAATTGCTTTTATCTTGTGGAGCTCATTAGCAGATGTTGGTATCTGCTCCAGTAAGAGTAAGCCTGTGAGGGTTAATTATCTGTACAGGGTTGTCAGCTGTGAGAGTCATTATTTGTACAGGGTTGTCAGCTGTGAGGGTCAATTATCTGTACAGGGTTGTCAGCTGTGAGGGTCTATTATCTGTACAGGGTTGTCAGCTGTGAGGGTCAATTATCTGTACGGGTTGTCAAATGTGAGGGACTATTATCTGTACAGGGTTGTCAGCTGTGAGAGTCTATTGTCTGTACAGAGTTGTCAGCTGTGAGGGTCTATTATCTGTACAGGGTTGTCAGCTGTGAGAGTCTATTGTCTGTACAGAGTTGTCAGCTGTGAGGGGCTATTATCTGTACAGGGTTGTCAGCTGTGTGGGTTTATCATCTGTACAGGGTTGTCAGCTGTATGAGTCTATCATCTGTACAGGGTTGTCAGCTGTGAGGGTTTATTATCTGTACAGGGTTGTCAGCTGTGAGGGTCTATTATTTGTACAGGGTTGACAGCTGGGAGGGTCTATTATCTGTACAGGGTTGTCAGCTGTGAGGGTATATTATCTGTACAGGGTTGTCAGCTGTGAGGGTCTATTATCTGTACAGGGTTGTCAGCTGTGAGGGTTTATCATCTGTACAGGGTTGTCAGCTGTGAAGGTTTATCATCTGTACAGGGTTGTCAGCTGTATGAGTCTATCATCTGTACAGGGTTGTCAGCTGTGAGGGTTTATTATCTGTACAGGGTTGTCAGCTGTGAGGGTTTATTATCTGTACAGGATTGTCAGCTGTATGGGTCAATTATCTGTGCAGGGTTGTCAGCTGTGAGGGTTTATCATCTGTACAGGGTTGTCAGCTGTATGGGTCAATTATCTGTACAGGGTTGTCAGCTGTATGAGTCTATCATCTGTACAGGGTTGTCAGCTGTGAGGGTATATTATCTGTACAGGGTTGTCAGCTGGGAGGGTCTTTTATCTGTACAGGGTTGTCAGCTGTGAGGGTCTATTATCTGTACAGGGTTGTCAGCTGTGAGGGTCTATTACCTGAACAGGATTGTCAGCTGTGAGGGTTATTAACTGTACAGGGTTGTCAGCTGTGTTATACTTACATGTCACATGGTTATAAATACTGTTAGACAGCAGGCTAATTATTTATCACCTCTACACCAATATCCTTTATGGGATATTTTACCATGTATTGTGTGTTTAGCACCTCGCTCGATATATTTTAATGTTAACCATATGTTTTAAACCCCTAGGGTTTAAAACTATTACATATCTACAAGCAAAATGCATGGTAATTAATTTTTAGAATATGCTAATTAAAATATCCCTCTCTTACAAACTTCTTCAAGTAAATTGTTGCCTCTCTGAAAACCTTACAGTCCCACATCATTGATTGTTTGCCTTTAGAAGTATCTGTTTTCAGGTTCATGTAGTGGTGTCCATTTATGTTATATTCTTTTAAAAGGACTCAAAGTTTAGTGAGCAAGGTTCTGATGTAGCAAATTAAATTCTGATAACTTGTAAAACTCTCCAAATGGCTTAAACAATAAGTTTCGACTCCTAATCCGTACCAGAGATATTTACCTTATACTGTGAGGCTAGCACCCCTGATAATGATGTTCTATGTCATTTCAACAAATTTCACTCAACAGGCTACGCCTATATCAGTTATCTCCAAACGATGTTCTATGATGTACCACTGGTGTTATTCCACATTATACAATGCATTCAGAACACCTACTGCAGGTATTCTACCAAACACCATGTGTTTAACACACCTAATTAGGGCATTCTACCATAGCGGGGTTAGGTGGCGTTGCGGATAACACAGTCGCCCCAGCTGTGTACATTATGAACCATGTCAGCATAATATCCATTTATGAGTGCCATCTATTGGATTTTTACAGATTATCTCGCTGTATTTCAGTGTTTGTCGTGTACGACAAATCTTGAAAACATTGTGTTATAAACTGTTTATCATTTCTTCCATTCATAAAAAAAGTGAATTTAATATCATATATCTTCCATCTGACTTTTAGGCTTAAAGATCATTGAGATTCTTGGTCTGTAAAACGTAAACAAATAGAAGATTTGCATGGAAGATGACCATGAACCTTAAACATGTAGAATGTTATCGTCATTGGCTTCACCATATGCATTTGTACGCATAAAATGGTATTATAACCCTCATAATACCTTTTCATAATTTTATAATGATTTGTTTGACAAACTATTTTCTTACATGAAACACCAGTCCAATAATGGTGGTTATCAAACTTCTCCAAGCTTTCAAGGTAAATAACCTTCCTATGAAATTTGAAGTTAATCCGTAGAAAATTACTCGTGGTATAGAGCAGACACGGTTTCAGCAATCGAATAAAGGGGCATAACTCAGTAAATTACTGTCCGATAAGGAGGGTTATCAAACTAATTTGCACTGTCATGGTAATTAACTTTCCAATGAAGTTTGAAGTTAATCCATTGAAAACTAGAAATTTGTTTTTGTGAACAAAAACATATGTCTCCCCTTAATTATTAGCCAATATGCATATTTGGAAGAATAGAAAGATTATGCTGCAGACAAACGTCGGTATAAAAAATTAACAAAGGGCCATATCTCTTTATATAGTTAGGCACAAGACCTGATTTCAGTACTCGTCTCTGCCTTCCCAAGATACATACATATAGCAAGTTTGGTCAACGTAGGAGAAATAACATTTTACTTATGCTGCAAACAAACTTTGGTATAAAAAATTAACAAACGGTCATATCTGTTTATATAGTGGGGCACAAGACCCGATTTTAGAATGCGACACTCTAACTTCCCAAGACACATATCTATAGCAAGCTTGGTCAACGAAGGTAAAAAGACATGGAAGTTATGTCTTGGACAAACTTTGGTACAACAAAGGGCCATAACTCTGTATACAGAGGGGAAAAAGATCCGATTTCAGTGCAAGATATTTTGTCTTCTCAAGATACATGGTAAGTTTGGTCAATGTAAGTGAAATAACATGGAACTTATGCTCCAGACAAACTTCGGTATTAAAAATAAGCAAATGGCCATACCTTTGTATATAGTGGGGCACAAGACATTATCCAGTGCACTGCACACCTCCTGCGGGTGATGCAGGTATACTTCAAGTTTGATCAAGATATCTTTAACAGTTTAAAATTAACGGCCCAGACAAGAGTTTACTGAAAATGTTGCACTAATTTGACCTTTGACCTTGAGGTGAAAATCACAGTGACCTAATTCCAGTGCATTGCACACTTTCTGTGGGTGATGCAGGCATACCTCAAGTTTCATCAAGATATCTCCGACGGTTTAAAATGTATGGCCCGGACAAGTTGCAATTACCAGAAGCAGAACCAGTACTAATACAATATGTGTCCCTTCATTTGAAGGGGAGACATGAAAATAATTACTTGAAATATCAAGCAGACGCTGTTTCAGCAATTTATTAAAGGAGCATTACTCAGTAAATTACAGTCAATAGTGGCGCTTATGGGACTTGTCCAAGAGCTAATGGTAATTTACCTTCCCATGATCTTTGAATTTAATCAAGAAATTTACTCGAGATATTGAGCAGCCATAGTGTGCGACCCCCCATCCATCTGCCCGCTCACGTGATAACATAATACGTCACGTCTTTAGATGGGCATATGATTACAGTTCCAACAAAACTTCCTGAAAATTAAACGCTTATTTGACTTTTGATATTTATGTGAAGGCCACAGTGACCTAATTACAGAACACTGCACATGTTTTGTGGTCAATGTTGGTATACTGTAGTTGGGGATATTGCTTTTAACATCTTTTTTATTTAATCTGCTGTAAATGCATCTTATATTTACCTTAACAGCTTTCAAAATATAAATCAATGATATTTAAATTCAAACTTACTGTTTCCGTAGTGACATCATAGGGCAAATGTTGTTAGCTTTGGTGTTATTGGTGAGCTTTTGCAGGCCTTGAAACCAGGTCTGAAACACAGAATCGTTGTAAACTTATCTCATAACAGTATACACTCAAATACAGCATAGAAAGTACAACAATGAGATACAGCATGGAAAGTATAACAGTGAGATACAGCATAGAAAGTACAACAATGAGATAAAGCCTAGAAAGTATAACAGTGAGATACAGCATAGAAAGTATAACAATGAGATACATCATAGAAAGTATAACAATGAGATAAAGCCTAGAAAGTATAACAGTGAGATACAGCATAGAAAAAAGCCTAGAAAATATAACAATGAGATACAGCATAGAAAGTACAACAATGAGATAAAGCCTAGAAAGTACAACAATGAGATAAAGCCTAGAAAGTACAACAATGAAATACAGCATAGATAGTATAACAAGAGGCCCAAGAGGGCCTGTATCGCTCACCTGAATATTTAAGTAGTTATAGCAAAATATTCTCATTAAATATCATATTGCACTAAAAATATTTCCCTCACAAACCTTATTGCCTCCATCTGTTGAAACTATCAACAAAATATTATTATAAGATTCTCTGCTTTTTGATTCTTCTTCAGAAGTTGCTTGACATATTTTTTCCTGTGACCTTGTAAGTAGGTCAATGTCAATTTCCTTCTCAAATTGGTTAGCTCTATTCCAAAAAGCTACCAGCCAAATCTTATGAATCCATTTCTTTTAGTTCTTAAGAACAAATCCTTTAAAATGTTGTTGACCTCTGTGAAGTAGGTTGAGGTCATTTTCATTTGCAAACTTTGGTGAGCTCTATCCCAGGAAGCCACCAGTCAAATTATTATAATTTTATGCCTTTTAATTCTTCAGAAAAAGCAGTTTGAACCGTTTGACATATTTGAACGCTGTGACCTTGAAAGTAAGTCAAGGTCATTTTCATTCACAAACTTTGTTTGGCTCTTTCCCAGGAAATAACCAGCCAAATATTAAGGTTCTATACCTTCCAGTTCTTCAGAAGAAGTTGTTCAAAGTGTTAGACATATCTGACTCCTGTGACCTTTAAAGTAAGTCAAGGTCATTTTCATTCGCAAACTTTGTAGAGCTCTTTCCCAGGAAGCTTCAAGTCAAATATTTAGGTTCTATAACTTTCAGTTTTTCAGAAGAAGTCATTTTAAGCATTACACATATCTGACTCCTGTGACCTTGAAAGTAGGTCAAGGTCATTTTTGTTTTCAAACTTTGTCGGGCTCTATCACAGGAAGCCACCAGCCAAATATAAAGATTCTATACCTTTCAGTTCTTCAGAAGAAGTCATTTGAAGTGTTTGACACATTTGACCACTGTGACCTTGAAAGTTGGTCAAGGTCATTTTCATTCTCAAACTTTGTTGGGCTCCATCCCAGGAAGCCATCAGCCAAATATGAAGATTCTATACCTTTTAATTCTTCAGAAGAAGTCGTTTGAAGTTTTTGACACATTTGACCCCTGTGACCTTGAAAGAACGTCAAGGTAATTTTCATCCTCAAACTTAGTCGGGCTCTATCCCAGGAAGTCACCAGCCAAATATGAAGATTCTATACCTTTTAATTCTTCAGAAGAAGTCGTTTGAAGTTTTTGACATATTTGACCCCTGACACCTTGAAAGTAGGTCAAGGTCATTTTAGTTCTCAAACTTTGTTGGGCTCCTATAAACAAATCTTTCAGACAAATATCATGACTCTAGGCCTGTCTGTTCTTCAGAAGAAGTTGTTTAAAGGAAAAGTTGACAGAAGAGGACGGACGAGGGACGGACGACGGAGGGACGCCACACTATGACATAAGCTCACTTGCCCTTCGGGCAGGTGAGCTAACAATGGGATACAGCATAGAAAGTATAACAATGAGATACAGCTTTGCACAGTATAACAATGAGATACAGCTTTGCACAGTATAACAATGAGATACAGCTTTGTAAAGTAAGTCAAAGTGGAAAACTAATTAAGAGAAGGGAGGTACACTATGTACCTTATACAAAATTTGTATATACCTGTCTGAAATTTTCAATGTTTATACCTGTGTGAAATTTTCGATGTAAATACCTGTATGAAATTTTCCATTTAAATGCTTTTATAATTTTCTATGTATATACCTGTATGAAATTTTCCATGTAAATGCCTTTATAATTTTCTATGCATATACCTGTATGAAATTTTCCATGTAAATGCCTTTATATTTTCCTGTGAGAAGTTTTATAAATTGTCTACCTATATACCTGTATGTAAACTTTCTATGTTTATACCGTAATAGTTTTTATGCATACACCAGGAAGAAATTTTAATTTATATACTTCATTACAATTTTCTGTGTCTGTACCTGTCTAAAACTGGTATGTGCTGTACCACATTCACAGCTGAATAATCCTTTTGACACAGAATTATTTTTACTGGAAAATCATATGAAAATCTACAATGAACTTGTAAAGTCATCAATTAGTTATCTTACACATTTACCAAGAAATATGTCAGCAATTGTTTTAAAAAGGACATTTAAACCTGTGGAATTCTGGTTAAAAACTTGAAAATTCTGTTTTTTGTTTGTTTCTGAAACAAGATGCACCACCATATATACTGCTCACATTTTGCTAAAGATCACTTTTATTTTGGGGCAAAAGTGAAAATAAATATTCTATTTGGTTTATACTGAGATTATTTTTGAAAGATTGATTGTTATTTAATTCATCAGCATGCAAAAATTCCAAAAATCGTAATTACAGTCGGAAAATGAGCCACAGGAAAAGGGTTACCTTAAAATTGGTAATAACGATGTATTCACCAAAAAATTTAAATTGAACAAAACTCATCCTAAATAAACAGAAACTATTTTAGTATCGAGTGTGACGCCCATGAGCATTAATTACAGTTTCACGTCTGCGCATGGCCCGAATGAGATCGCTAACCGGTTTTGTGGGATAGCGTTCCACTCAGCTACCAAAGCTGTTCCCAGCTCCTGGAGCATTATTGGCTGACCATTTCTGGCAGAGAGAGCTGTCTGCAGCATGTCCCACACATGCTCGATGGGAATTAGATCCGGCGAGCGGGCTGGCCACTCCATTCGGTGAATAGTCTCTTGCTGTAGATACTGCTCAGTCACCCTTGCTCTATGTGGCCTAGCATTATCGTCCATAAGGATGAAGTCAGGGCCAATAGCGCCAGCGTAGGGCCTGACATAGGCATCGAGGATTTCATCGCAGTAAATCTGAGCCGTAACGGTACCATTATGGAAGACAAGGAGGTCAGTTTTCCCCATACCATCACTGAACCTCCGCCATATCGGTCATGTTCCACAACGTTACCTGCCTGAAACCTCTCTCCAGGGTTGTCTCCATACTCTAACGCGCCTGTCTGTGAAGTTGAGACAGAATCTAGACTCGTCAGTAAAAAGAACCGGTTCCCATTCCTGAATAGTCCAAGTGCTGTGAGCTTGGGCCCAATCTCATTGGTCCCTAACATGGCGGGCAGTAATTAAGGGAACTCGTATTGCTGGTCTACGTGACGTTAAACCAGTATCATGAAGATGATTCCTAACTGTCTGAGTTGCTACCCGGGTACCAGAAGCATTTAGGAGAGGTCATTTCGCAAAGCTGTGGCAGTCTGGAACCTGTGACGCCGTGCCTGTATGAGCAAAAATCTGTCTTGGCGGTGCATTGTAGCCCTAGAAGGACCTCCAGCATGACGTCTGGAAGGGTTTCCGTTAGTTTGGAAAAGATTCCACATTCTTGCCACCACACTTTGAGACACCCTAAGGTCTGCTGCAACCCGACGTTGAGACATGCTAGCTTGAAGCATTCCAATGCCCCTATTCATTTTACCGTTGTCTGGTTCGTCTTTGTGCCATATTAAAACAAAAACATGTGAAGAATATTCATCAAATTGATTTCCTTAACAATTTGAACAACGCCTTACTTACCCAAGCTTAGCTTTTGAGAGGGGTGTTCACATAGGAAAGCGTGCACACGCTTTTATGGTTGACTGAACACACCCACACAAGATGATTTGGAAGGCTAACATATTCACCCAAAACAGTACAGAAGGAAAATATAATATCCTTTCTAACATTTTTATTTTTATTTCAAAATATAGGTGATCCTTAGCAAAATGTGTGAGTATATATATAAAGTTGTTGTGAGGTCTAATGACAGCTGTGATCAAATAAATGATGAAAGATTACCATTGCGGTCTCTGGTTCAGCGGCAATCATAAATTTGTAGTTGATGTTGACCAAGTCACGGCCGCTACAGATGGTCACGGTGCGAGACTCCAAGTTGCCAGATCGTTTCTGTTCCAGCTCCACCAGCACTTTTGGATCCTAATATTAGACATAAAACTTAATCAACAAGGATAATGTACCTAATAAAACACATCACAGACACCCTAACATCTTGATAATAAGCCTGGAATGAAAACAGGTCGGTTTTCAGAATTATTATAGAATTCCAGGAAGGGGTCCTTTTTTCCAGTTGGCCTGAACAAGTTTAACAGACAAACATCACATCACATCATTTTTGCAACAATTCAATAAAATAATTTTAATTTCCTTCAAAAAACCTGTAAAACAGTATATTTTTCCATGCAAAAAAAGGAAGACTCGGGCCCTCCCTATATATGGAGTTATGCCTGCTTGTTTGAAAAGTTCTTAAAACAATTGTTCCTACGGTTTATGGTAGAGGCGGGGGGTATAAGTCTGGCGACAGTTTTAGTTTAGAGATATTATTTTGATTTAGTTCAGTTTCTTTTATTAAGTGATATGTACACATATTGATTTTGCATGTCTTTAATTATGAAGTATTTGTCAATTTGGTTCCATACCCTAAAATCTTGATAATGAGTTGCGGTTTATTATAACTTTCAGTAAGGAATTCAAGGCCTATTTACACGGCAGTCTTATTTTCCCAATAACTTAGACAATAAGCCAATGATGGCTGAAATTCATTCACATCCTTTCAATACATCATGTGTTACAAGTACCAAGGGAGGAATAGAGTGGACAACATTTTAAAGGGAGGTAACACCAATTTACATACTTCATTGACATCCCCTCAATATAACAGTTCTATATACCAAGAGTTGATCAAATTTGTGAAGCTTTTGGAAGAGTGGTGTGAACGATGTTTTTATAGTAAGGGGATTAACTCTGATAAAAAAAGCTGGACCGAAATATTAATTGTAGGTGTAAAACTTCATAATGTGTTGTCTGCATCTTAAGTCATGAAATTTCATGAAATTAGGCATAAAACTGAAGAAGAACAAAATTGACAGATGGACAAACAAACAGAGACGGAAAACCTGATTCCAGTATACCCCTCTAACTAACGTTGTGGAAGGTATAGTAAGACTTGGAACTAAATGAAGAATATTTCCTGGCAATAAACATGAAACTCAATCAGCCAATATCAGTATAGGTAAAAAAAAAAATCATATTTTAAAAGCCTGTCCCCTTTCTCCCTATGTATACCGTAAAAATCTATGGATTTTGCGCAGGTACTTTTTGAGGCTGAAAATCTGGAAAAAAGCTTCTACTCGAATATTTTGCGCACCCAAAAGAATTGGGGAAAAAACGATGTTCATGCTCCGAAAATCGATCTCTAAATATATACTTTTTTAAATATATTTCTTACGATTTTTTGTCATTGATGTAAGACCATATTATAAACCAAGAAGAAACTACGTAAAATGTGTATTTTGTTTTCTTTTGATTATCTGATTACACATAACACACACGTGTGCGTATATCGGCACGTTCATCAATTAATTTTAGCTACATTTTACATAAAACGTTTACTTGCTTACAAAAACATACCAATTAATTAGTGTTAATGTGTTGTAACAGCTGGTGCATATCTCCTGGTGAAAGACATAATTAGATACCTTTTTTAAAATTACCATAATTACGATAAGTGAGAAGGACTCATCATGGCCGCTTTTGTATTGTCACTTCAAACCAGGTCATGTCACAGTTCAGCGATATTTTTTGGCGACACAATTTTTACCTACTGTAAAATTATTAAAATAGATCATCTGTGGTCATGACTGCTGGTTTGGAGACATTAACAGGTAAGTTAACCGGAGGGCATAACTTCAACAACATCGTCTGGTCCCGGACAAAAGGCCAGGTAGGATCGCATGCTTCAGCGTAAATTAGTGAACTTCTCAACACTACAGTCAATACAAATTACAATGCAGTAATTAGCTAACACTATATCTATGATTACCCGTTAACAATAGCTCTACTAATTGAAATGATTTGCAGTCGCTATCGACGGACCGTGTATTTTTTTTTTTATTCACCAACACATGGCGTGAATTACGAAGCCCTACTGCATTGTCATAACTACAGACTGATTTGACCGATAAGGGATTATAAAAAAATATGTTTATGCTAGAAGCGTGGATAATCAATACATCCTCTTCAAATCTACTCCAAGGGGAAAAAAAACAAAGCAGACTATTTTTACGATACTTCATTTAACAAATATTGAAATAATTCACGAGGTTATTATCAATCACGTGTTTACGCAGTGTTAGACGCAAAATCAACATGAAAGTGAGCCGGGGGGAAAAAAACATGCTGTACGCACAGGCGATTTGAAAAAAAGATAACAGAACTTACATGGAACGGAGCTTAATTTGAACAACTACATTTTCGTAATAGTATGGGGAAAACGCACCGAGATGTTGAAACGAAAGTTGATTGGCGATTCTCTGGCATAGACAGGAATTTGTCTAAACTTTCTTTGCTAACAGTTACCTATTTAATAATACTTTTCACATAAACTCAGGTAACAACACAATATATATATCTATTGTATCTTTTATTGATGTTTGACATAAATAAATATGTTGATCGTTGTTTGGCTTAGAGTTTCGTGTACCAAGGGAGATTATCTCGTGTCTGGTCTGCGGTCTACCAGAACCGTCAATCTTTTCATGAAAAAAACTTGAAATTGCTTATACCTGTGTATTTTACGCACCCCCCACTTTGGGTATTAAATTTTGAAAAAAAAGTGCACAAATTACATGGGTTTTTACGGTAGGCTTGATATAAACAAATACTTTCTATACATGTCTCTTTATTGTTTTTATAGTTTTACAATAGTGCCAGGAGCTACAAAAGTAGTTATCTGACTGAATGTTCAGGTTCACATTGGCAGGCTGATATGGCTTGTACATGTATATTATTAATTTTCTCAATTTTCAAGCTTCGGATATAAACTGACATTGACTCATACAACTCATCATTTTTATTGAACACTAGGATTTTTACTTAGACGAGTACTGTTATACATTTTTCTTCTGTGAATTTTTTGATAAAATGATAAACCTTTTTACAATTAGTTCATATAGGATTGTTATGATTTTAGGATACCTTTTATTCAGTGTTAAAAATATTTCTGAAACCTTTCACAAATTATGTGACAGAAAAATCATAACAAAAAAATTATGTTAAGAAGTTTAAAATAACACGCAACAGATTTTCTCTTTATCATACTTATTTTCCTAACACTTGGCCTATCTCTGACCTGTGAAGTTATGTAGGTAAGTTGTATGACCTTGACATTTACAATTACCATGGAAACAGGAAGAGCCTAAGAGGATACACAGATTCTAAAACACCCAGGGGAAAGGTAAACAAAGACAGCTTTAATTTGCGAGCCTGCCAAGAAATGCCACACACGCCCCAGTTTTATTTTCTACCTTCTTAACAGAGTTAGACAAACAAGGGTCTCATTATAGGCGAGCACCATTGGTGGATTACAGCTGATCAAACCCTCCCAGTATCAACCCTTACCCATCATCTGTGTACATGGGGAGTCGTTTGAAAGGCTTTCTGGTACCTAGTTCTCTCAACAGTCTAAACTATTGATCGGATTGTTGGTAAATCTTGCAGGTTTGCCTTACTAGATTAGATCAGGAGGGGCATGCAAATGGACCATTTAACTGGCCAATGACACCCCTGGGACTCCGATTACCGGATTACACATTGATTAATACCAAAATTTGAAACCAACAACCTAGAACATCTGATTTGAGAAGATTGTTCGGACAGAAGAAGTAGATGTACTGGCACTGTCATTTTCAATTCAGAACTAAAGTTGGGTCTTTTTAATATGTTCCTCAGATAACTATTAAACTGACAATCAATATTCACCAGCTCTGGGCTTATATAGCCTTCAATAAATAGCTATACTTAAACACTTATGTATCCAGTATACACACTTACTAAACTATACAAAACTAAATCATGGTCTTTATCATCACACAATTTCGTCTATTTCTCTTTGATGACAACCCATTTATGAACATCCCTTTCTCTTTGTGGTAAAAAATAGTCAAACAAAATAACCTCCAAAAGTGAACTCTATTTACATCAATCTCCCAGCTGTATGACCTACATCTACATCAACCTCCCAGTATGACCTTTATGTAAGTACATCAACCTCCCAGTATGACCTTTATGTACATACATCAACCTCCCAGTATGACCTTTATGTAAGTACATCAACCTCCCAGTATGACCTTTATGTAAGTACATCAACCTCCCAGTAAGACCTTCATCTACATCAACCTCCCAGAATGACCTTTATGTACATACATCAACCTCCCAGTAAGACATTCATTTACATCAACCTCCCAGTAAGACATTCATCTACATCAACCTCCCAGTAAGACATTCATCTACATCAACCTCATGATGTGACCTTCATCTACATCAACCTCATGATGTGACCTCCATGTACATCAACCTACCAGTATGACCTCCATGTACATCAACCTCCCAGTATGACCTTCACCTACATCAACCTCCTGATGTGCCTTTCATCTACATCAACCTACCAAGTTGACCTTCATGTACCACAAACTCCCAGTATGACCCTTTATCTTTGATGAAGTTTCATCCAAAAATGTTTCAGACTTTAGATATGTCTGGTGAACTTTTGACACTTATGACCATAGCTTAATGACCATGATTTTAAGTTTTTAGAGATTCTCTTATATAAACAAGGTTGTTCATTATTTCACAACTCAAAATGTTAAGTGAGAAACGATAATAAAACAGTCTCTTATGTTACATGATAGACTTGACTTTTTATCATCCACCAAACTTTCAACATCAGAGTGGCAGCATATAGGCCGCAACACACATTAATAATATTTCCTCAAATTCTGTTTAGCACTACACAGTATTGTCTCGATGAACATTTGAAATATCTTACCTTGAAAAAGATTTTATATATATATATATATATACTGTTGGGGTACATGTTATTATATATATATATATGGAAATTATAGTCCTGCTACAAATAAAATATTTATCAAGCATAATTGTTTTTACAAAACTGGTTAATGACATCACATGTTTGAAGATAGTTTTAAAGTTTTAAATAGTGTGATTGTTCTATTAACGTGTCTAATAAGTCATTTTGGCTAGACACATTTTATATTCAAAGGTATATATGTATTGTGATTTTATGAAAACTATGTGTTTGACGTCAAAATAACATATTTGAACTTGAACTTGAACTATATACTGATCAATACATAAAAATCTCCAATCTTGGACAGGAGTCTACACCCAGTGATCACTACCTAATTATCTTGGACAGGAGTCTACACCCAGTGATCACTACCTAATTATCTTGGACAGGAGTCTACACCCAGTGATCACTACCTAATTATCTTGGACAGGAGTCTACACCCAGTGATCACTACCTAATTATCTTGGACAGGAGTCTACACCCAGTGATCACTACCTAATTATCTTGGACAGGAGTCTACACCCAGTGATCACTACCTAATTATCTTGGACAGGAGTCTACACCCAGTGATCACTACCTAATTATCTTGGACAGGAGTCTACACCCAGTGATCACTACCTAATTATCTTGGACAGGAGTCTACACCCAGTGATCACTACCTAATTATCTTGGACAGGAGTCTACACCCAGTGATCACTACCTAATTATCTTGGACAGGAGTCTACACCCAGTGATCACTACCTAATTATCTTGGACAGGAGTCTACACCCAGTGATCACTACCTAATTATCTTGGACAGGAGTCTACACCCAGTGATCACTACCTAATTATCTTGGACAGGAGTCTACACCCAGTGATCACTACCTAATTATCTTGGACAGGAGTCTACACCCAGTGATCACTACCTAATTATCTTGGACAGGAGTCTACACCCAGTGATCACTACCTAATTATCTTGGACAGGAGTCTACACCCAGTGATCACTACCTAATTATCTTGGACAGGAGTCTACACCCAGTGATCACTACCTAATTATCTTGGACAGGAGTCTACACCCAGTGATCACTACCTAATTATCTTGGACAGGAGTCTACACCCAGTGATCACTACCTAATTATCTTGGACAGGAGTCTACACCCAGTGATCACTACCTAATTATCTTGGACAGGAGTCTACACCCAGTGATCACTACCTAATTATCTTGGACAGGAGTCTACACCCAGTGATCACTACCTAATTATCTTGGACAGGAGTCTACACCCAGTGATCACTACCTAATTATCTTGGACAGGAGTCTACACCCAGTGATCACTACCTAATTATCTTGGACAGGAGTCTACACCCAGTGATCACTACCTAATTATCTTGGACAGGAGTCTACACCCAGTGATCACTACCTAATTATCTTGGACAGGAGTCTACACCCAGTGATCACTACCTAATTATCTTGGACAGGAGTCTACACCCAGTGATCACTACCTAATTATCTTGGACAGGAGTCTACACCCAGTGATCACTACCTAATTATCTTGGACAGGAGTCTACACCCAGTGATCACTACCTAATTATCTTGGACAGGAGTCTACACCCAGTGATCACTACCTAATTATCTTGGACAGGAGTCTACACCCAGTGATCACTACCTAATTATCTTGGACAGGAGTCTACACCCAGTGATCACTACCTAATTATCTTGGACAGGAGTCTACACCCAGTGATCACTACCTAATTATCTTGGACAGGAGTCTACACCCAGTGATCACTACCTAATTATCTTGGACAGGAGTCTACACCCAGTGATCACTACCTAATTATCTTGGACAGGAGTCTACACCCAGTGATCACTACCTAATTATCTTGGACAGGAGTCTACACCCAGTGAGCACTACCTAATTATCTTGGACAGGAGTCTACACCCAGTGAGCACTACCTAATTATCTTGGACAGGAGTCTACACCCAGTGAGCACTACCTAATAATCTTGGACAGGAGTCTACACCCAGTGATCACTACCTAATTATCTTGGACAGGAGCCTACACCCAGTGAGCACTACCTAATTATCTTGGACAGGAGCCTACACCCAGTGAGCACTACCTAATTATCTTGGACAGGAGCCTACACCCAGTGAGCACTACCTAATAATCTTGGACAGGAGCCTACACCCAGTGAGCACTACCTAATTATCTTGGACATGAGCCTACACCCAGTGAGCACTACCTATTAATCTTGGACAGGAGTCTACACCCAGTGAGCACTACCTAATAATCTTGGACAGGAGCCTACACCCAGTGATCACTACCTAATTATCTTGGACATGAGCCTACACCCAGTGAGCACTACCTATTAATCTTGGACATGAGCCTACACCCAGTGAGCACTACCTATTAAGCTTGGACAGGAGCCTACACCCAGTGAGCACTTCATATTAATCTTGGACGGGAGCCTACACCCAGTGAGCACTACCTATTAAGCTTGGACAGGAGCCTACACCCAGTGAGCACTTCATATTAATCTTGGACGGGAGCCTACACCCAGTGAGCACTACCTATTAAGCTTGGACAGGAGCCTACACCCAGTGAGCACTTCATATTAATCTTGGACGGGAGCCTACACCCAGTGAGCACTACCTATTAATCTTGGACAGGAGCCTACACCCAGTGAGCACTTCATATTAATCTTGGACGGGAGCCTACACCCAGTGAGCACTACCTATTAAGCTTGGACAGGAGCCTACACCCAGTGAGCACTTCATATTAATCTTGGACGGGAGCCTACACCCAGTGAGCACTACCTATTAAGCTTGGACAGGAGCCTACACCCAGTGAGCACTACCTAATTATCTTGGACAGGAGTCTACAGCCAGTGATCACTACCTAATTATCTTGGACATGAGCCTACACCCAGTGATCACTACCTAATAATCTTGGACATGAGTCTACAGCCAGTGAGCCCTACCTAATAATCTTGGACATGAGCCTACACCCAGGGAGCACTACCTAATTATCTTGGACAGGAGTCTACACACAGTGATCACTACCTAATTATCTTGGACAGGAGCCTACACCCAGTGACCACTACCGATTAATCTTGGACAGGAGTCTACAGCCAGTGATCACTACCTAATTATCTTGGACAGGAGTCAACACACAGTGATCACTACCTAATAATCTTGGACAGGAGCCTACGCCCAGTGAGCACTACCTAATAATCTTGGACAGGAGTCTACACCCAGTGATCAATACACAGCCATCTTAGACGGACAGTACAGAACACATTACCCATCAAAAGTTACATCCCAATAAAGCAATGTTTCAGCACTTGTTGTTATCTACCAGTTACATGTGGTCAGTCTACAAATCAATAGTGGCTGACATCTACACTCAACATGCTGGCCAGGCTTCATATATATTGAGGTATCATGTAACCATTTATAAATCTATAAACACCAGGTATTACCCCCTGCTCGGACAGTTAACACCAGGTACTAACCCCTACTCTGACAGAGTTTTTGTTAATATAAACATTTCTATTTATGCTGTCCATCTGGACTCAGTGGTAACTATTTATTTATACATTGAAGATGTCTTATAAATAATTGACATATCATGTAGGGTATAAAACAGCAAAAGCACAGCTTCTGGAACATACATATATGTAAATACATTTAACTCATTCACCTATGAAATTTCATAATGAACTATTCAAACCTTTGAATTGGAAGGGTTCAAATGTGTCTTCGGGGGTGAATGAGTTAAACTCCTCAATTAATTAGAACTGTAAGACAGTCTGACTACCATATGTATTGATAGACTGGATATAAACTTTCATTTTTATGAAGTACTTTATGAGAAGTGGCCAGGACAAACTCTTATCTACAGACAGACAAACACCATGATTCCACCATACCCCCGTGAAGAATAATTATCAAGGATATAAAATAGGTCTTTTGATCAAATAAAGCCAAGGTGAACATATTAACACCAGGAAATGTGAGGAGAACACATAGAATGTGATGAAAAGAAGGAGTGGGGGAATTATAACATGTTAATCCTCATAAAAGCCAGAACACTGGTCCAGGGGGTGGGAGTGGTGGTGGTGGTGGTGGGGGGTGGGGGGCTATAGTACTCATAAACTTACATTGATCTTTGGTGCGAGGCCCAGTCTGACATCATTGACCTGTGATATCTCCAACACCTGGCCTTCCTACAAACAGAACGGCACTGAATAATCGGAATGTGATTCATTAGTTTGGTATGAACAATATATAAAAGTTTGATTTGAACAGTAATTGAAAACAAACATTGAGAGCTTTTGAATACTTAGTCTTAGTTGCTTGACAAAGGAAACAAGCTTTTCGAAATACTGCAAAATAAGTTTTTAATCACTGTTCGTGTTCAAATCAAACTTAGCATTTATCAAAAATGATGTTAAGTGATTTCTCAACCTTAGTTTTCAATATTGAGATTTTCTGTGTAACTGGAGACTAAAACATAGCATGCATCTATTAGGCTAGCACCATTTTCAGTTACAAGGCAATCCTAAAGTTCATTGTTGAAATAATGTTTTATGTAATATGACTAAAAGGAAGACAAGTGTCATATTGTATTCATTGAAACCGGATTTCTCCAACATTTATGAAATAACAAATAGGTAAAATTTAATTCACTTTCACACTTAAAACGAATCTCAAAAAACCAGCCATACAAGGGACAGAATCTGTAACTTTTAACCATTCATTGTTAATAAATACTGATCAAGTGAATTAACACTGACTTGATATAGAACAATGTTCTCATCGCTACACTAAAAATTAAACTTGCAAAGGCAATATACTCTCAAGTGGAACTAAAACTGTCCACCATAGTGTGGTATGTGTATGTAACCTGGAACTATCTTCCGCTTACATACTGAGCACCTGTCAATTTCACCCTCCACATGTAATGACTATAACGTGTGCTGACTACTATTATTTCCCATCATGATAAATTCGCCATCATCACAGATGGCAGAAAAAGGAGGAAGTTTAACTGTTATAAACATTTTCAGATGATAAGTATCAAGACTACTGTCATTTAATACAGTATTATCTTCACATTTTATACAGAAAATACCCTGTACAAACAGCACAGTGCTGACTAGGTGGCTTCGAGACTGTGAGATCTGCTGTGTTCAGTCATGTTGAATTCATGGATTGACCATATTACAAAAGGAATAGTGTGAACATAACCCTGTTAACCATATTGAAGTAAATGTAAAATTTTCAAAATAACCCCCTTTTCCTGTGCATTGTAATTATATACAATATGAAAAGGTACAAACTACCAACCCGTCCTTCACTTTTCCAGTGAATGAAAAATCCATAATCATCAACTATCACATTGCAGCTAGCCTCCAATGTCGAGGATTCCTAAAGAAACACACAAAAAAATAACATGTAAAATTTCTATACAATTACTTATATAAAACCCACAACATATTTACCAAATAAATGATATCATACATAAAACCCAAGTTATTACCATTTACAACAGAGATAATCTAGACAAAACATTGGATGTATAAGTTAGGATAGCATAGGTCAACATTACTTTATATCCTTTACCATCAAATATTTCATTATCCTACATGATTTCTTAGAAATAAAAACAGCTTTAAAGTTTTTAAGTAGCCTTTTTCTTAAAGACTTCAAAAATGCCACAGAAGCACATTTTGATGTTCCAGCAAATAGATTTTCAAATTTGTCCATGGGATTGGATTTCATTTTAAGATATATTTCATGTATGAATATTTGTTACAAAAATCATGCATGAAGCTCAGTTTGATTTTTTTTAAAAAGGACTAAAATACACTCAGACTTTGTAGATGTTCCAGGAGGTGCTTTTTTGTCATCCAAAAGAAACCTGGAATGATGTTTGTGTGACCGCCAAAAAAATATGTTAAAGGATTTTGGCCAAGACATTTTTTTCTTTCTTTCAAATAAGCGAAACCTGTAATACACTTCAATTAATACCGAATCATCATTCAACAAGTGTTCAGAAGTGTCCAGTTACTTAAATATAGGCATTTGACCCCTGTGACCTTGACAATTGGTCAAGGTCATTCATTTTAACAAACTTGGTAGCCATTCATCCCAGCATGCTACAGGCCGAATATCAGTACCCTGGGCCTTTTGGTTATTGAGAAGAAGTCATTTGAAGATTTAAAGACATTTGACCCATGTGACCTTGAAAGTGAATCAAGGTCATTCATTTGAACAAACTTGGTAGCCCTTCATCCCAGCATGCTACAGACCTAATATCAGTACCCTGGGCCTTTTAGTTATTGAGAGGACGTCATTTGAAGATTTTAACCCATGTGACCTTGAAAGTGGGTTAAGGTCATTTATTTGAACAAAGTTGGTAGCCCTTGATCCCAGCATGCTACTGGCCAAATATCATCATCCTAAGCCTTTAGGTTACTGAAAAGAAGTTGTTTAAAGTAAAAAGTTGATGCCAACCAGACGGACGCCGGACAACGGACTGACAGTTTGATTCTTCGCATGAACTACATACTTAGTATAATTCTCTACAAATTTAAGCCGAAGAAAGGACAAAAACAAATCACTATTTTGTAAAAATTGAATTCTGAGGACGATTCTGATATGGCAGGGATGTAAACAGATATGCATATAGAACAGTGGCTACACAGAATAAAACCTCCATATATCACTTGATTTAAAACATGATAAATAGGTATGACGTAATTAGAGCCAGTTTAATATTATGTGACCTTTTTTAGAGTCATATATTTGCAATGTAATCTACTGTAATGTTCTGAAATCTGCTGACAAATCGCTTGTATTCCTCCTATTTAATACCCCCCATGTAACTTTACCCCATGTAACTTTACATATCACCACATCAATGTCTAAAAGTGAAAGTTTTACCAAACAACTTTTACGTTTGAGTTTGATGTAGTATTAGGGCACGTAGATATTGAACACATATATTTTCATTCAATTTGGTTTTGTCATAATAGTGAACTTATAATTAGATCACATGAAAAACACCGGGCAGTATAGTTTAATTGTATACCCACATGTGTACGTGAAGAGCCAATTTAAGTCTTAAGTCAATCAAACTGTCACGATCAAATGTAAATAACATGATAGTTTAAAATATTTGTTTCAATGAAACATTGCTGTAGATGTTGCCTGAAATCGGGATACCAAAATGAAGGTGGCCCTTCCCCACTTCATGACTTTTTTCCCCATTTCACTTAAAATCACTAACATGCAAGTCTATTTGTGTGAAATTAGCAAATATGTACTATTTTGTCCTCTCTAACGTGTATTGAAATATATGAAAAAATGTACTGTTCACTATTTGCCTACTCACCTGGCCTGTCTATCATCTGAGTACCGAGAGAGACAGGGTCTTGCACTTGGTGATCACTACACATATTATTGCATCACATGACCGTGAAATATGAAATATTATGATTCTATGCCTCTCAACTATTCAGAAGAAGTTGTGGTGTTTTTGACATATTTGACCCAAGTGACCTTGAAAGTAAGTCAAGGTCATTTTCATCTGCAACATTTGTCATGCTCCACCCCAAAAAGCTATAGCTACCAGCCAATTATTAAGATTCTATACGTTTTAGTTCTTCAGAAGAAGTTGTTTAAATTGTTTGACACAATTGACCCCCATGACCTTGAAAGTAGATCCAGGTTATTTTCATTTGCAAACTTTGTCAGGCTCCATTTCAGGAAGCTACCAGCTAAATATTATAATTCGATGCTTTTGGGATTATTCAGAAGAAGTCGTTGAAAGTGTTTGACACATTTGACCCCTGCGACCTTGAAAGTAGGTCAAGGTCATTTTCGTTTCAAACTTTGTCTGGCTCCTACCAATAAAGCTTTCTGACAAATATCATGACTTTAGGCCTGTCTGCCTCAAGAGCAGGTGAGCTAAAAAAAACACTATGCTCTCTCTTTGGAAATTTTCCATGAAGATTAAAGAAAATATTTTACTCTCGCCATGTTCAATAACACTGCAAACTTGTCCATATAAACAATTCTAATTTTGTAATACAAACTTTGACAATCTACACCATCAAACAATCTCATTGGAATTTCTGCAGCTGAAATATGAAACTATACCCTGTTGACATACTTGTACCATAGGTATCAAACGTAATAACTTATCAACCTTCTCTTGTGATCAGACATCTAAGGAGTTTAAATATATAAATGACCTTCAGCCTCAGAAAAGTAGACAGTAATAATTCACTGACCCTTCTGTTTGCGGCAAGGAGTCATCAACAATCGGGTCAGACCACTTGAACCTAATTGACATTTTATACACACAGACTTAATGTACGTGTTGTATGATATCCTAGGGTGGCTTTCAAAAGTAAACAATACTATTTATTTCATATAGGTTTACATTTTTCTTCTTGAAGTAGTTACTTAAAATTCCCAAGATTTAATCACAAGCTGGTACTTTGCTGGATATTTTGGAATATTCAACATTTACTCTGTTCAATTATGACAAAATATCATTGAAATGTATATTGGGAGATGGCATTGATAAGTAATAACTTGTGCCTAATCCTTTTGTCTACTTTTGGCAATAAATATGTCTAAACTATGACAGTGCATCATTTATTTCCAGTTAGTTTTTAGAAGAATATAGGTAATTTCAACACTTACTTGTCATAATTATGTCTGTGTGTTGCAATGGTTCATATTGGCAATAATGTTCTCTAATTCTTGAAAAAAAATCACTTTTGGATGTTTTTTAACATTGTGAAATAGAATGGTCTATTAAAATCCTCCCATTTGAAAATTGGCCTCAGTATTATTTAAAGAAGCACGAAACTCCTTGCTCCAGTATACCGATGTAGTTGATGTACATTATAACAGAGTTAAGGAAATTATACCCGTTCATTAACATGGACCTGATGAAAAAACTTGAGTTATACAATTAAAATGCATTAGAGTGCCAAAATCCAGAACTGTTGACTTTGAGCTATGGAGGTCATTGATCTGTACAGTATATATGGAGCCTGTCTTGGTATAGGGGTTGCTATATGATGGAGGGCGATTGGTTCATATTGTCAATAAATCCAGCTCGAAGGAACTTAAATGGATTAGTGGCAATATTACCCTGTCCCTGGGCTGGACTCATTGAGGGTTGTGTAGTGCCGTATGTTCAATCAATCATGCCACTGTCAGTTTAGGGACCATCACACGCCAATGACAGCCCATGTATCGCAGTGAATGTCAAATCATATTCTTACTACAAATATATAGCTAGCTCCATGTGGAACACCCAATGTGTCCTTGTGTATATGTTGCTGCCCAATGAAAAACAAACATTAGGAACAGTTCACCACACAAAGCAATGTTACAAAGCCATCGATAAATGGCTTCATTCCAGCAACATTGTACAATGTGGGGAGGTCAGTGTGGGGAGGTCAATATGGGGAGGTCGCTGTGGGAAGGTCAATGCTTGGTAGGTCACTGTTTGGGAGGTCAGTGTAGGGAGGTCAATGTGGGGTGGTCACTGTGGGGGAGGTCATAGTGGGAAGGTCAATATGGGGAGGTCACAGTGGAGAGGCTAATGTGGGGAGGTCACAGTGGAGAGGTTAATGTGGGGAGGTCATTGTGGGGAGATCACTGTGGGGAGGTCACTGTAGGACGGTCACAGTGGAGAGGCTAATGTGGGGAGGTCATTGTGGGAAGGTCACTGTGGGGTGGTCACTATTGGGGAGTTCACTGTGGGAGGTCATATGTAGGGAGGTTGATGTGGGGAAGTCACTTTTGGGAGGTCAATGTGGGGAGATCAATATGGGGAGGTCAATGCCGGAGTTTACTGTTGGGAGGTCACTGTGGGGTAGTATAGGTCACTATGGGGAGGTCACTGTGGGGTAGTATAGGTCACTATGGGGAGGTCACTGTGGGGAGGTCATTGTTTGGAGGTCACTGTGGAAGAGGTCACTGCCAAGAGGTCAATGTGAGGAGGTCACTGCGGGAGATGACATCCTGGTGTCGTGTTATTTTTGTAAACAATGTAATCATTTTATAGCAATATGAATCAACTTCAATAACTTCCATGGAAAGGTCCACTTATAATTGTTCTGACAGGGTTTGAAGTAATACAAGGTAATCCAAATATACCAAGGCAAGTTACACAGACCTCTTGATAATAAATTATTGAGCAAGGAGCTTATCCACTGTGCTTATGGTCATGATGTTTATTTTGTTTAAACTTTTTCTGTAACATTACTGAGAATAATTTAAATGTGTTCAACCTTAAGGTGGAGTGTCCACTTATTGCAGCCAATCAACACAGAGCTACGTTATGCCATATTAGGTTAAAATCCCTCGACCTTCACTGGAGGATAAGGGTTTTACATATTTACCCCTACCTCCCTTCGAGTCATGTTGCTCTAGTTGCGCCTTTTGTTAAGGGTAGCTCTGCATCACTGAGTTGACTGTTAACGATGTAGCATGTCGCTGAAATCATTTCGTACTACCTACAGAACGCAATAATTGTCTAAGTGAATTGATAAATAACTAAAATATTCGGCTCCACCTTGTATATTTTATCAGTCTGATGGGGAAAATTGATACTGATCAAACATCAGTTCATTTAACAAGGTCACAAACATTGTCTAGAAATGTGGTAGCTTGAAATTCATCAATAAATATTGATGAAGACAAATTACAATGTACTTGTTTTGTTTGTCTGTTTGAGTGGTTTTACATCGACTTTACTACCAAGTTGTTCGGTTATCCAGTAGCCAATTTTTACGTTTTTCCACATATATTATTTATATATCAACATGTGCCAGTGGAGGGGAACGGCTTAATTGAAAAGCAAGTGCAATTCATGGTTTCGTTATTAACTTAAGGAAGCCAACACTGATCATATAGCAGTAAACCATTTTAATGAAACCAAGCAAAATGCCACTCATTTACAAGACAACATATCATGACCAGAGATGAAGCATAATCACATGGTCTTTTTGTATTTCTGGTTCAGAGGAATGCTATCAATATTCTGTCCACTGGTTCAGAGGAATACTATCAATGGTCTGTCCACTGGTTCAGAGGATTACTATCACTGTTCTGTCCACTGGTTCAGATGAATACAATCAATGTTCTGTCCACTGGTTCAGAGGAATACTATCAATAGTCTGTCCACTGGTTCAGAGGAATACTATCAATGGTCTGTCCACTAGTTCAGAGGAATACTATCAATGTACATGTTTTGTCCTTTGGTTCAGAGGAATACTATCACTGTTCAGTCCAGTGGTTCAGGGGAATACTTTCAATGTTCAGTCCACTGGTTCAGAGGAATACTTTTAATGTTCAGTCCACTGGTTCAGAGGATTACTATCAATGGTCTGTCCACTGGTTCAGAGGGATACGATCAATGTTCTGTCCACTGGTTCAGAGGAATACTTTCAATGTTCAGTCCACTGGTTCAGAGGAATACTTTCAATGTTCTGTCCACTGGTTCAGAGGAATACTATCAATATTCTGTCCACTGGTTCAGAGGATTACTATCAATGGTCTGTCCACTGGTTCAGAGGAATACTATCAATGTTCTGTCCACTGGTTCAGAGGAATATTATCAATGTACATGTTTTGTCCTTTGGTTCAGAGAAATAATATCAATGTTCTGTCGACTGGTTCAGGGGAATACAATTACAGTTATTACCACTTTACAGTTGAAGAACATATAAATCTTACATATTTACCTATGCCAGTTTATTTACTGACAAATGAACATCAGAAGCTGTAATTTATAATCACTTACTTCACATTTAAACATGCTCCCATTTAGGATAAAGCAATATATATTACAGAGTCAGTGTCTTGCTTTGTCATAGCACACCACCAGTCAACACAAACAGTATAGTTGTCCTATCTCAAGTATCTCAAAGTGGTTTCAGCTGTCAAATGATTTCTTTTACAACAGGTTGTTTATGATAGATGTTGATTTGAAACAGATCATTCACCAGAGGAATTTTTATTTTATTCATTTGATGTTCGAGTCATATTTTTGGGGTTTATTAGAAGAACAGTGACATCTATCCAAACATTTTCTATTAAGACTCTAGCTATATATCATTAGCATCTCGTACAAAAACAACCAACATCAAGTGAAATGACAATAGTTAATTATTTCTCCAATGCCTGTTGTGTTATTGTTTTAAAGCTGACAGTGCAATTTAAAAAGCTTTCAATTGAGATTTTTTTTTTTAAATAAAAAAAAATCTGGTTTTGAGATCTTCCCCAGTGACAACCTCTTCTGGCTGTCGTATCTAAGGAAGCGCAGACATTTTAATTTTAAAATGTACTTGCTTGGTAACAAAATGGCTCTCACTAGGTATAAACAGTGCATTACCCGTCAAACCGGTGATCATTTGTTCAATGTGTGTGCAAAGTAACACTACTATACTATATAAATAGAACACTTTTGCAATTTTGATCCAACATCTTTTATCATAACAGTTAAATTAAACGGAAATGGAACACATCAAAGATACCATTTATCAAAGAAAAGTGGAAATAATAGTTAAATACGACAACTTAAAATATCTAATGCACAATCCATGCCACCCCGACTAAAAAACAGCCCTGATAGAAATAAACATAGGACTAACGCTGATGCCTACCTTTTAGATATCCAATTAGTAATAACATCCTGTGTGAAAACAATACCAATTCCAATTATTTCTATGAGATTGGTTCAAATATCAAATTTCACATTGTTGACTACAAACTTGCAAGTGACACACTTTGCACTCGTTTTGCTAGTCAAGCATATACACAACCAAGACTAAGAGTTCATAATTAAGTTTTCATGTGTGGGTGCGATTCTATGCACGTGAAAGTCTGATGATCTACAATGTTTATGGGATTTATTGAAGTATTTTCAGTGACATATCTTTTATTTTGGATACACAATTTCCGAGAATGTGCCATAAGTAACAACCAGCTTGGCAGTGTTTCAAAGTCTTCAGGTTGGTGAGTTTGATATCGGTTGCCAATCAGGGTGCGTGGTGTATTGAATTGTAGGACAGTCAGTGGTAGAATGATAACTGGTTTGACAGGTAATGCACTTTTTATACTCAGCGAGACCCATACTCGTTACTAAGCAAAGACAAATTAAAATGTCGCCACCTCCTTAGAAATGATAGCCGGAAGAGACAGTTACTGGAGAAGATATCTAAACCAGATTTTTTTTGATTTTTTTTTTAATCTCAATTGAAAGTTTTTAACTTGCACTGTCAGCTTTAAGGACTAGTTCAGAGGTTGTACATGTACTGTGGTTATCTGCCCCTTTTGTCTGAAGTCACAACTATCCAACAGCACACCTGGGTTCAAACTCGGTCAAACATGTGTCTAGATCTGATGGCCAACCACAGGTGCTTTTCATGCGAAACAGTTAATGAAAAGACTTTCAAGCTGAAAAATGTAATAAAACATAACAGAAATCAAAATTTATATGATACAAGTATTGGAAAATCAATATCATTCATGGTGTCAACAGTATTTAATTTGTTTTGACCCTTATGATGAATTACACTAGCAACTGACCTCATCCCAGCGGTCAAACACAGCTCCATCCAGCAGGGGTTGGGGTACTGGAATCCTCCACTGGAACTCTGTCACCTTGGCCATTACCAGCTCCCTCCAGTTACATCATCATCATCTATAAAACAACAAATATATAACCATCATTCTGTAACACAAAACCACAAATAATCACATCACCATCTGTAAGAAAGAACCACAAATATTCACATCACCATCTGAAAGATAGAGTTACAAATAATACCATTAATCGCTGGGATTTCCTTGTGTGCTTGTTTATTGGAAAGTTCCACCTCCAATGGTTATCAATTGGGGAAAATGATGGTGTATATGTATCAGTATGTATCAGTCTCCTTTATATATATAAATGTTAAGAAGGTGTGTTTTTTTTTAATATATTTAACAAACAAAAAACTTCTTAACATTTCAAGTCTAAATTAATAAAGCATCTCTGTATGGATTTTTATTCTTAAATTTCCTTATTATGTTAAGGAAATATGACATTATTTATGTAAAGAAGGACATCCTAACATAATATGTAACATAGGACTTTTGTCTACAAAACCTACTGATGTTTGAGTCAGGTGTCATGTTCAACATATAGCAGCATTGATCAGTAATACAAAAGATTTGTTGATCAGGTTTGAATCAAACTAGAAATACTTCTATATAAGATGTATCTGGTATGGCTTGTCAATAAACTAACAACTCCAACACACTTGAACATAGGAAAACAAATAATGGTTACCCTATATGTATAATGGTACGAGATCATCAGAGCCCTGCATAGAGACAGTAGAATAATGGTTCTCTATATATGGAGGAACAAAGTTTTGTACCGTCAAATGTCCGAGACATCTATTAAAAAGATGCAGTTCAATCCTTATATTTACATTCATTACAAAAGGGATTTTTTAAATCTTCTGAGTGCTTTCTTTTGGTTTGTAAAATATTTGAACCTGTTTTACCAAATAAATAGCAGAGCACTATCAATAAGGCACCAATTATCAATCAGAAAGTATTGGGGAATTTCCATCAGTGTGAATTTGATACTGATGATATGATTGCTTTCTGATTACTCTAACAGTAAGACGGAATTACCTGAACAATTTCAGACTGGAACACATTCACACGTATAAGTTCTTTGTGTTACATGTATTTGCTTGCACCACTACTGTACATTCTGAGTTTGTAGGTTTATTTTCTGTCTGTACACTAGAAATACATATATCATACTTGTCCAGAAGGGTATGGGGCGAGGGAGTCATGACATCAAACAATATTACAAGAGTAAATTGTCCAGGGAGACATCGCAATAACAAATGTACACAGTTAAAGCATCCCCCTGTAGGAAGTGACAATGTTATGGGTTACAGGTGTCCAGCAGCCACAAGAACATGGAACCATAGACCACATACAAAAATATGACGAAAGTATCCACAGGAACAGACATTAACAGAATATGCAAGGGCCAGCACCTATTATGGTGCAATGATCAGCAGGACAAGTAGAACCAGTTGTTGTTGATGTGGAGCTGGTGTAACTTGACCTTTACATGTACATATTTAAGCATTGAACTGTTTTTGTATGGTATTTATGATCTATTTGAATGACACAGCTTTGCAAGCAAACAAATCATAATGCGCACCATACTTATATTTACGTTTTCTCTGCCTCTTATGTTCTTTTTTAACTTATAATTTATATTTAAAATTAAAAATGCCCACCTTATCGACAGTCCACACAATTTCGTTCAAGAGTTTGAACAGCGTATTGTCGCGTGCTGATTGGCAAACAAAGTAGTACTTTGAAATTTTAACAAACACTTCAATTTTATTCCATAATTCAGTATCAATACAATTGCGTATGATATGTCTATAGGGTGATTTAAGTTTATCAATAGAACTCTGAGCTGAAAGTTAGATTTGAAATTGTTTCGATTTTTCCCCAGAACAAGTTTTGCGCATGGACAAATACAGTGAACACCGTAAATCCGACCTTGCCCTCCACGAGGGAGTTATTTTTGGAAGTTAATTCGAACTTTTCTCTTTGCTCATTTTGTAAAGAATCCAGGCATGAATTTATTTGTTGATTGTATGGGAACCTGACAACAGTCGGTAGATTCTATAACAGACTCATTATTTGACATGTCGTCAGAAACTGAGGAACCGTCCGTGGATGCGAGACGCGTGAAACTGATAGGCCTAGCGTTTGAAGTGAGTGATCTTCCGACGGAGCACAGGTTCGTTACAAATGTATTTGTGCTGTGACTCATATCAGTAGGTCTGTAACATATGTGTCAGTACGTACATGTAGGTCTATAGAATATGTGTATTTCAGACATTTGTAACGAACCCCTGTTGATCAGTGCAGTGTAACAGACGATATTTCTGATAAATTGCATGAGCGTTAATATCGGTTCCATTGCCGGCATTGGTGATTTCAACCGATGTGCATTTTGTACGATATTGCAGACCTTGGTCTTGTTTTTGTTGTAATAAAAGTGTTTTTTATTTTATTTTTTATTTTTACCAAATGTAAATATACCTGTATAGATTTTGATTTGTGGTGGTGGGCTATAGTGGCCATGGTAGCACATTGTCAGATATGCCTTCACCACTTGGCCACCACGGCTCAACCTGTATAGAGTGTTATCATTTGATGACAAGGTCATGACAGCATTGAGATAGATAAGTCTGTATCACTGTTTTACAAGTATCCTTCAGATTGGAAATGAGGATTAGTAAAGCACGGAAGGATGGGACAATCAGTCCTTCAGAGATTTAAAGACAAAACTCGCCATAACTACATCATCTTACCTCTAGATCTGTCAAATATTCATAAGTAGCCATCCAGTATTCTAGTCATGGATACCCGATTGGTAATGCATCATGCACATAAACAATAAACTTACCTGTCCACCTGTAATGATGTTTACAGGTACGCGATAATGTCTACAGGTTGAGCTCTAGATCTGGTTACCTGCACATTGTGTACGTCAACTATATACAGAGTGCTGTATGAAACTTATCTGTGATTCTAATAAATCAGCATGACCACTGATAAAAGTGCACTTACACCAAAATGTACCGCCCCTTACCACACTACAGCCACGAGCCTTCTGATTTACGATACAATATTTAATCCAAATTTCAAGTGCTTACCTTATCAATGCTGTCAATTTCCTACACAATTCTTAGCAGTATCCTGATTATATCAAATTGACACAAGGAGCATGTGCATGCAAATGACATGATCTGTCCTTCATAAATATTTCCTGTTTGACTCTCCTAAATATCACTATAGCTACCAACCATTTACAATGTACTCTACACGTCTGTTAGACAGAACCCCTACATTCACACACACATTCTTGTATATCATTCCAGCAGGTAGTATCATTTGGTAAATGCATTTGCTTCTTTTATTTGCACAAATATATATGTGCTGTAACTTAATTGGGTGGGTACTGTTAAATGGCCTTGATTTTAGTTTACGACTGTACTTGTTGTAGTAGTGACAGATGTTGTTACACTGTGTTACATGTAATCCTGAACTTTATGTATACCCAGTTTAAGTTCATGAAGGATTTAGTTTTGTGAAAATAATTCAAATTGTCCGTTCAGCTGAGTCAATCAGAACGTTCCAAATTAACTAAAATATCTTTGAAACATTAAAATTAATGAGATAAGTGCCTGGGGCTGCATATCAATAAATGATTTTCATTAGGAAGGAGGTGTGCTTGTGAAATGTTTGATATAGTTTTTATGGGTTTTTTCCTCTGGGGCATCCAACATACCAAGTTTGAGCCTGGTGTAATATTTTTTTCTGAAGTTAGGATAGGAGAATGTTTTTTAAGTAAGAGTGACCTTGTCCTTTCATCTTCTATTCTCACTATCAACAGAGTATTTCATCTTCCCTAGGTCCACCCACATACACAGTCAGAGCTCTGCGTGATTGTTTGTTCTGAAGATGGGATCTAGACAAGAACATTCTATTTTCAATAACAGGTAACGGTAATCTTGCCCTTTGACGAACCATGTTCAAACATAAAGTGATTCTTCCTTTAGATTTTATATAGGACAACACACATACTGTACATGTACCAAAGCTGAGCTCTGTGCGATCCAATGGTCTGAAGTTAGGATCCATACAAGACAAGAGGCCCAATGGCTTTAGCGGTCACCTGAGTTATATTATAAGTACTGGTAGCTCAATTTCATTGTTAAGATCATGTTGTAATGTGTAAAAAAAGTGAAACACAATAGTTGTCATATGTCACTCAAATAAATTATTTTGCTATTGAGAAATATAATATCTATTGTTATTTAGCCAATTTTCTTCTTTTGCCAACCCCTGGAATAGGCCAAGATATTACTTACTAATACAATTTGATTTCAATTTCATTATAACTATTCCAACCAAGTTTGAATTATTTCTTGCTAAAAATGAACAAGATAAAGTCAGAAGTGCTATTTCCCTATACATGTATAAACTTCAGTAAATTTTACTTTCTCCCCTAGGGAGAGCAGATGACCAGGGAGATAATGAAATTTACAATTTAGATAATGCACCTAAGGACTGTTCTATCAATGAAGAGTGTTTGTTTGTACTTTTAACCATTTTCCACCCCCCAGCCCCTGGCAATGGGGCAGGATCTTATTTTCTCATACCATCTAATTGCCATCTGGCATCATAATCATTCCAGCCAAGTTTGAACAATTTCCTGCTGAAAATGGATAAAATATACCCAAATGTGTTGTTTCCCTATACATGTATAAACTAAATGTCAACTTTACCCCATCCCCAAGCGAGAATGGATGGTCTCGGGGTAATGAAATTAATAAAAAGAGATAAAGCCCCTGATGGAATTTTCATCCATGCACAGAATTTGATTGTAGGCTAAGCCTCCAAGTCTGAAGAAGAAGACTTTTGAAATATTGGTTAATTTATTTTCCCTTTGGGGTCCCGCCTTGCCCTTGGGAATGGGACAGGAATTCCCCCTCCCCTCCCCAAGGGAGAACGGATGGCCGTGGGTACTGAAATTTACAATTTGAATAAAGCCCATGATGATCTTTCCACCTCTGAGTCTGGAGAAGAAGATTTTTGAAATACTGGTTAATTTTCCCCTTTTGGGACCCGCCCTGGCCCCTGGGGTTGGGTTAGGAATCCCAATTTTACAAGTTTGAAAAAATTCCATCCACTGGTTCTCGAGAAGAAGTCAAAAATGAAAAAAAGTTTACGCACGAAGCACAACCACGGACAGAAAGCGATCAGAATTATTTTAATAACAGTGATCTTTAACTTTGACAATATTTTTTTCAAGGAGGACAAAAAGTAGCAAATATAAAGCCTCTCTAATCAAGCCAGCTTTAATCTGGTTGTCCAAAATTCAGCCTGGTTAATCTGGTCACCACAAGTAATCTAATTGTCCCACAGTTAAATCTAATTAATCCAGTTCAACCACTTATCTGGTTGTCCCACTATATACCTATATCCAGCCTCATTAATCCAGCCACTACTAACCCAGATGTCTCAGGATGTGACCCATCAACTTGCCTATATATAGACTCAATTAAACAATGATCTACTAGTGACATGTTACTATATATAGTAACACAACACTCGGCCTATACCGAATCCCATACAGAGATCCATCGTCACCTGTTACTAAATATAGTAACACAACACTTGGCCAATACTGACTCCCATACAGAGATCCATCGTCACCTGTTACTAGGCCTATACTGACTCCCATACAGAGATCTATAGTCACCTGTGACTATATATAGTAACACAACGCTTGGCCTATACTGACTCCCATACAGAGATCCATCGTCACCTGTTACTATATATAGTAACACAACGCTTGGCCCATACTGACTCCCATACAGAGATCCATCGTCACCTGTTACTATATATAGTAACATAACACTCGGCTTATACCGACTCCCATACAGAGATCCATCGTCGCCTGTTACTATACATAGTAACACAACACTTGGCCCATACTGACTCCCATACAGAGATCCATCGTCACCTGTTACTACATAGTAACACAACACTTGGCCCATACTGACTCCCATACAGAGATCCATCGTCACCTGTTAAATTTTATAATAACACAACAATTGGCCTATACATACTGACTCCCATACAGAGATCCATCGTCACCTGTTACTAGGCATATACTGACTCCCATACAGAGATCCATCGTCACCTGATACTACATATAGTAACACAACAATTGGCCTATACATACTTACTCCCATACAGAGATCCATCGTCACCTGTTACTACATAGTAACACAACACTTGGCCCATACTGACTCCCATACAGAGATCCATCGTCACCTGATACTACATATAGTAACACAACAATTGGCCTATACATACTGACTCCCATACAGAGATCCATCGTCACCTGTTAAATTTTATAATAACACAACAATTGGCCTATACATACTGACTCCCATACAGAGATCCATCGTCACCTGTTACTATATATAGTAACACAACACTCGGCTTATACCGACTCCCATACAGAGATCCATCGTCACCTGTTACTATACATAGTAACACAACACTTGGCCCATACTGACTCCCATACAGAGATCCATCGTCACCTGTTACTAGGCCTATACTGACTCCCATACAGAGATCCATCGTCACCTGTTAAATTTTATAATAACACAACAATTGGCCTATACATACTGACTCCCATATACGGAGATCTACTAGTGACATGTTACTATATAAAGTAACATAACACTCGGCCTATACTGACTCCCGTACAGAGATCTACTATCCTCACCTAGTATATGCAATAGATATATAGATCATAGACGTGTTCTGTTTACTTTTTTATTACCACAGGTTCGAAGCTAAGTATGCCACAAGCAAAGAGCATGAAAGTAGACAGTGAAACAGCCTACCAATCTATATGTATAATTAATTTTAACTGATTCAACTGAACAGCTGTTATGACAGATATTGATTTACTACCAGAATATTGGGTGGCAGAGTTCAGCTAAATCATCAGGGAGTCCAACATGTACATACAGCTAAGGTGAGCAGTACACCCTCACTCAGTAATTATACACAACAACCTAATATATTTGGGGGTTCACTACCGAATATATAGCTGAGGTGAGCAGTACACCCTCACTCAGTAATTATACACCACAACCTAATACATTAGGGGTTCACTACCGGGTATATAGCTGAGGTGAGCAGTACACCCTCACTCAGTAATTATACACCACAACCTAATACATTTGGGGTTCACTACCGAGTATATAGCTGAGGTGAGCAGTACATCCCCACTCAGTAATTATACACCACAACCTAATACATTAGGGGTTCACTACCGGGTATATAGCTAAGGTGAGCAGTACACCCTCACTCAGTAAGTAAGAAATTATACACCACAACCTAATACATTTGGGGTTCACTACCGGATATATAACTAAGGTGAGCAGTACACCCTCACTCAGTAAGTAAGAAATTATACACCACAACCTAATACATTTGGGGTTCACTACCGGGTATATAGCTAAGGTGAGCAGTACACCCTCACTCAGTAATTATACACCACAACCTAATACATTAGGGGTTCACTACCGGGTATATAGCTAAGGTGAGCAGTACACCCTCACTCAGTAATTATACACAACAACCTAATACATTAGGGGTTCACTACCGGGTATATAGCTGAGGTGAGCAGTACACCCTCACTCAGTAATTATACACCACAACCTAATACATTTGGGGTTCACTACCGGGTATATAGCTGAGGTGAGCAGTACACCCTCACTCAGTAATTATACACCACAACCTAATACATTTGGGGTTCACTACCGGGTATATAGCTGAGGTGAGCAGTACACCCCCACTCAGTAATTATACACCACAACCTAATACATTAGGGGTTCACTACCGGGTATATAGCTAAGGTGAGCAGTACACCCTCACTCAGTAAGTAAGAAATTATACACCACAACCTAATACATTTGGGGTTCACTACCGGGTATATAGCTAAGGTGAGCAGTACACCCTCACTCAGGAATTATACACCACAACGTAATACATTTGGGGGTTCACTACCGAGTATGTAGCTGAGGTGAGCAGTACACCCTCACTCAGGAATTATACACCATAACCTAATACATTAGGGGTTCACTACCGGGTATATAGCTGAGGTGAGCAGTACACCCCCACTCAGTAAGAAATTATACACCATAACCTAATATATTTGGAGGTTCACTACCGGGTATGTAGCTGAGGTGAGCAGTACACCCTCACTCAGGAATTATACACCACAACCAAATACATTTGGGGTTCACTACCGGGTATATAGCTGAGGTGAGCAGTACACCCTCACTCAGGAATTATACACCACAACCTAATACATTTGGGGGTTCACTACAGGGTATATAGCTGAGGTGAACAGTACACCCCCACTCAGTAAGAAATTATACACCACAACCTAATACATTTGGAGGTTCACTACCGGGTATGTAGCTGAGGTGAGCAGTACACCCTCACTCAGGAATTATACACCACAACCAAATACATTTGGAGGTTCACTACCGGGTATGTAGCTGAGGTGAGCAGTACACCCTCACTCAGGAATTATACACCACAACCAAATACATTTGGGGTTCACTACCGGGTATATAGCTGAGGTGAGCAGTACACCCTCACTCAGGAATTATACACAACAACCTAATACATTTGGGGGTTCACCACAGGGTATATAGCTGAGGTGAGCAGTACACCCTCACTCAGGAATTATACACAACAACCTAATACATTTGGGGGTTCACCACAGGGTATATAGCTGAGGTGAGCAGTACACCCTCACTCAGGAATTATACACAACAACCTAATACATTAGGGGTTCACTACCGGGTATATAGCTGAGGTGAACAGTACACCCCCACACAGTAAGAAATTGTACACCACAACCTAATATATTTGGGGATTCACCACAAGGTATATAGCTGAGGTGAGCAGTACACCCTCACTAAGTAAGTAAGAAATTATACACCACAACCTAATTCATTTGGGGGTTTACTACATGTACAGGGTATATATAGCTGAGGTGAACAGTACGTCAAAGTGCAATATTACACAAGTCAATTATATTCATTTCAGGAACAACCATGTAAACATCAGATTTGTGATCAAAATGCAGTCAAACATCTTTACTAATCCAATCTACATTACTGATCCATAAGTTTGACCGTTATGCAGACTTAGGTCAGGAATATTTAAGCCAGAAGTCCTCAAAAAAGGTCTTAAGAAAGGTTTCATTACTTATAATTATCCCTGATAGACACATATGAACTAATGTCACACATTTTCAGTCACATTTTGAATTCATATATATTGATCTATTAATATCCCCTTTCAGTAACATGGACATACAAAACGTACAAATATCATGTCACATTGAATTCTGTCACGTTTCTATTACTTTTTCCTCTGTCACATTCAGTCACCCTGAATTCTGTCATGTTCTCATTAGATTTAAGCCAGACTGAACCCTAAGGTCCCATTTTAGTCACCTGATCCTGTGTCAGTGATGAAAAACGACAGGTTACCAGATAAAAGGCCAAATGGCAGACAATAGAATTGATAACCCGTATTTTGGAATAATTCTGCTTGTTTGTGTTGAATTTATTGATCATTGCTGGCTTACATACACATGTACATATAGCTATCAATGATGATACAAGCACAACCAACCTCCCCCAAATGTCCTGGCTACAACAAAAGCTCCACCAACCTCCTCCCAATGTCTTGGCTGTACTATACACACAAGCTCCATCAACCTCCCCAATGTCCTGGCTGTACTATACACACAAGCTCCATCAACCTCCCCCAATGTCTTGGCTATACTATACACAAAAGCTCCATCAACCTCCCCCAATGTCTTGGCTATACTATACACACAAGTTCCATCAACCTCACTCAATGTCTTGGCTATACACACAAGCTCCATCAACCTCCCCAATGTCTTGGCTATACTATACACACAAACTCCATCAACCTCCCCCCAATGTCCTGGCTATACTATACACACAAGCTCCATCAACCTCCCCCAATGTCTTGGCTGTACTATACACACAAGCTCCATCAACCTCCCCCAATGTCTTTGCTATACTATACACACAAGTTCCATCAACCTCACCCAATGTCTTGGCTATACACACAAGCTCCATCAACCTCCCCCATTGTCTTGTCTATACTATACACACAAGCTCCATCAACATCCCCCAATGTCTTGGCTATACTTGACGCACAAGCTCCATCAACCTCCCCAATGTCTTGGCTATACTATACACACAAACTCCATCAACCCCCCCCCAATGTCCTGGCTATACTATACACACAAGCCCCACCACCCCCCCCCAATGTCTTGGCTGTACTATACACACAAGCTCCATCAACCCCCCCAATGTCTTTGCCGTACTAGACACACAAGCTCCATCAACCTCCCCAATGTCTTTGCCGTACTAGACCCACAAGCTCCATCACCCTCCCCAATGTCTTTGCTGTACTATACACACAAGCTCCATCAACCTCCCCAATGTCTTTGCTGTACTATACACACAAGTTCCATCAACCTCACCCAATGTCTTGGCTATACACACAAGCTCCATCAACCTCACCCAATGTCTTGGCTATACTATACACACAAGCTCCATCAACCTCCCCAATGTCTTGGCTATACTATACACACAAGCTCCATCAACATCCCCCAATGTCTTGGCTATACTATACTTACAAGCTCCATCAACGTTCCCTAATGTCTTGGCTATACTATACACACAAGCTCCATCAACCTCCCCAATGTCTTTGCATCGACACAAGCTTCACCAACGATTGGCTGTACCTCCTTACATTTGTAACAGATCTGTCAGGAACTTTCCTCTATCACTGTTAGATCAAGCAGCTAATCATGAGAGGAGATTAAGTGTTTGTCCCCCAGCTTCAAAACATCCCATAATAGCATTATGGTTTCATAAATATACTTCTTAAGCTTCTTTTGTTCCAGTGTTTTTTTATCCTCTTTTTAATTAGATACAAATCATATAGCACATCATGAATCCTTTTTTAACATTGTATTGATCAGTAATAAATGTCAACCATAATTAAAACAAGGTTATACATGCACCACAAAGGGATATACTGAATAAAAAATGTCCCTAGACAATATAAGCCATAACAACAGTGATCTAGAGATCGTCATTAAAGCAAGAATATTACACATGTACATCCCAAAGGTATAGGTATAACACACACAATTTCATTAAATCATATTTAGTAACTACAACATAACCCTTTTTATCATATATATGAATACTGTGTTTTTATGCAGTGTCATAAATTAAAGCCACCACATAACTTATGTTCATGTTAATTGAGTAATCAATCAATGTGACGTCACGTTATCGTGAAGCTGACGCAATTTTCATCGTTTCAGAGGCGGCCAATTGCAAGTGCAAAATATTTAATTCAGATCACAGTTTCACAGTTTACTTTGTATAATATGATACAAAGAATCTGTCATTTGTTTTCCTTTATACTAGATTGATGATACTCATTTTGGATTTTTCATATTTTCCTCGCCAGAGGCTCGCAAACATGAACAAGAGGCCCAGAGGGCCTGTATCGTTCACCTGTTTCTTTTGTTACATGAAAATGACATATAGGTAACTTCAGACCAAATTTGGAAACTAGAACACAAGGCATTTTAACCTCTCTTAAACGCTCAAGATATTGTTATTTGAAATTTGAAAATTGTAATTTTAAAGCTTTTAACCCAGGTTGACCTATGACTCCGGCTAGCACTTAAAGTTGACATTTGACCTCATTACTGTTATAAAGAAAAAGATTCTCACTGCTGGTCTACATAACATACCCAAGTTTCATGACTCTAGACCAAATTCTTCTTATATTAGGATATTGTTGTTTAAAGGTATTAACATTTTTGACTCCTGTGACCTTGAAAGCAGGTCAAGGTCATTTTAATGAGAAAATTTTACAGCACTTCATCCCAGGTACCTATTGGCCAAATATTATGACCCTGGGCCTTATGGAATTTGAGGAGAGGTTGTTTAAGCTTTTAACCCATGTTGACTTTTGACCCCCAACAAGCACTTAAAGTTGACCTTTAACCTCATTACTGTGGATTAGAAAAAAGATTTGCACTGCTGGTCTACATAACATACTCAAGTATCATGACTCTAGTCCAAATGCTTCTTAGAATATTATTGTTTGAAGTTTTTAACATATTTGACCTCTGTGACCTTGAAAGTAGGTCAAGGTCATTTTCATGAGGGCACCTAATAGCACTCTATCCCAGGTACCTACTGGTCAAATATTATGATCCTGGGCCTTATGGAACTTGAGAAGAAGATTGTTAAAGCTTTTAACCCATGTTGGCATTTGACCCCCGAGTAGCACTTAAATTTGACCTTTAACCTCATTACTGTTAAGAAGAAAATGATTTGCACTGCTGGTCTACATAACATACCCAAGTATCATGACTCTTGTCCAAATGGTTCTTAGGATATTGTTGTTTCAATCTTTGAACATATTTGACCTCTGTGACCTTGAAAGTAGGTCAAGGTCATTTTTATTAAGAAACTTTATAGCACTCCATCCAAGGTACCTACTGGCCAAATATCAAGACCCTAGGTCCTCTAGTTCTTCAGGAAAAGTCGTTTAAAAGAAAAAGTTGACGGACGGACGATGGACGCCACAGTACTTCATAAAATGCAAAACTTGTATCATAAATCTAATATGAAGGGAAACTTATGACAGATCCTCTATGTCTCTTGACTTCTTTTCATTCCTTTAGAATCAACTTCATACAATGTTTAATGAGTTTTACCTCAATTTTCAACTACATTTGTATATATGAAGTAGGTTATTTTAAGGAGCAAAGGTCCAGAAAATACACGCTTGGTACAAGAGTTTCTATTTATAGTAATTATGGTGACCTTGACCTTTGGTATCAATTTCAATGTATCAGCAGTTTCTGTATTGCGGCATCAGAATTTCCCTATACAATTACATGTATGTTGTGTCATTGTTTTCCCATTATTTTGTCATGCAACATGAAATTGAGTGGAATAAAGAAATTCCCTATACCCTTAAAGCTTCCTTTTTTCAGTTTGGGATTGTGGCTCTATACCTGGTGTTGAATACCACACACTTGACTCGTACAGTGCAGACTGGGTGGTTATGGAGTGCTCGATGGCATTGATGAATAATGCATTTTACAGAATGTCAACTTGGTAATTAATATGGCATGAAAAATGGCAGCTCTCATGCATGGAGCTTGAAAATTTGGTTGTTAACCTTTATATTCAATTTGGCAGAGCCATTTAACTCATTCACCCCTGAAATTTCATAATAAACTATTCCAACCTTTGAATTGGAAGAGTTCAAATGTGTCTTCAGGGGTGAATGAGTAAAACAGTGCAGACTGAATGTCCAGTTGGCTTCTGATTGGTTTAAATATTTTATAAAAAATGCAAATTTAGCTTTAGACATAAAATAAAGATAGATTGGTTCTAACAAATTCATGGAATTAAAGAAATGTTGAATGTAATTAATTCAACAAAGAAATGGAACCATTTGCATTGGTTCCGAAGAAAATTATACATGGTTTTGTTGTCTAGGGTTACACTTTCTGACATATCTGAACCGTCTAAAATAAATTTCATTATCTTAAATAAATTGATCCAAAATGACTAGTTACCTTCCTCCGAACAACCAGCACTACACACATTTCACAATGGTTTAAACAAAGCAGGCCTTCGCCAAAACCATCAGCTTAATGTACAGTTAGAACATTTCTAATGCAAAGAGCATTAGTTACACGGTAAGACGGAATATTATATCTCATTATCAAACATACCTGGTATTTGTGATATAAAATTTCAATATATATAATTATATGCAAGTTCTATACTCCTTATCAAAGTTTTTCCTTTGACAATTATTACAAACGGCTCATATAAATATATACTACTAATATATAAACTCTTTTGCTGTTTACATCTTTTTACAAGAAATTTCTTCTTAACTTTGACATTATGATGATGGCATTGAAATGGTGCCATGGCACACTGCCTGATATATGCCTATAAAGATTCACTTTAATAAATATCATCTTTAATACAAAAATATTCTCCAAATTCCTTTGATTTTACATTTTGATCTCAATTTGTGATCTTGACTTTGAAGTGAAGGTTGTGAATTTACCTCATAGCACAACAAAAGATGGTCCTATATGTTGATGAATTTTTATGAACTCTTTTTTTTGTTATGATTAATTTAGATACAATGCACTATATGCTCCGAACATGAAAATGTTAACAGATGGACAGACATGCATATCCAGTGTACATGTCAATATACTCTATAACAGTACTGTCAAGACTGGCATATATCAACTTACACTTTACGCAATATTTATAAAAATATTCAAATATAACTATCATTCTAAAATTAAACATCCATACAAAGGTATGTTTGTATAATATCCAGTATGAACTATGATATATAAATTTAGCAGTAGGACAAACACCAAGCTGTTGCCATACAATTCTGTACAATAGCAAGCTTAAAGTATTACTAAACTATCTGTGTTGGGATTGGATTACATTATGTATATATACACATTACTACCCATTTTATTAACTTATGTTTATGTTTTACCCCTGGGTGTGGTTTAAATCCACCCCATCCCACAGGACAAGTCTGAATATTTATATTATTAGTGTAGTAATTCAAATTTATACGTGATCTTTTTTGTCCACTTTTCAACAATGGGGGTGAATCCAGATCTCCTTAACCTACTGATCATCAAGTGTACTTATAAACATCCAGATCTCCTCGACCTATTGATCATCAAGTGTACTTATAATCATCCAGATCTCCTTGACCTACTGATCATCAAGTGTACTAATAAACATCCAGATCTCCTTGACCTATTGATCATCAAGTATACTTATAAATATCCAGATCTCCTTGACCTACTGATCATCAATTGTACTTATAAACATCCAGATCTCCTTGACATACTGATCATCAAGTGTACTTATAAACATCTAGATCTCCTTGACCTATTGATCATCAAGTGCACTTATAAACATCCAGATCTCCTTGACCTTCTGATCATCAAGTGTACTTATAAACATCCAGATCTCCTTGACCTACTGATCATCAAGTGTACTAATAAACATTCAGATCTCCTTGACCTATTGATCATCAAGTGCACTTATAAACATCCAGATCTCCTTGACCTTCTGATCATCAAGTGTACTTATAAACATCCAGATCTCCTTGACCTTCTGATCATCAAGTGTACTTATAAACATCCAGATCTCCTTGACCTATTGATCATCAAGTGTACTTATAAACATTTGAATTGTCGGATTACAATTGCAAGCATGTAAAGCAAATGCTGAAACCCGCAATATATTGCCATTATTTGATTAGTACGTACATACCCAGCTGGTAAAAGGAATACACTGTACAAAGGGACTACAGGATACTGCAATATTTTCATAATGGTTAGGAAATCTGACTGCAAGGTTTCAACAAAAGCACGTTCAAGGACTATTTTCTTTTTTAATAATTTGCTAAGTATCATAGTTGTTACTCAGGGGAAAGATATTATTTCTTGAATGTGTTGAATATAGTTTACCTCACTGGCCAGGAATAAGGCAAGGTCCTTTTTGTTTTTATCATAATGCACTGGTTCAGAAACGTTTTAATATGAATTGTTTCCCTGTGCCCAAATGCTTTTTACAAATTATGCTATATGATTCAAATGTGCTGGAGGAATATGAAAAGTACATTGCTATTGTAAAATGTTATACAGTGTCCAATTTTATGATAAACATGGATGCAAATCTGCTTATGATTCCATTGTACACCAAACTTGATTTTAACAATGGGACTAATTGGAGTCACAAGATGATATATATGTTCCACTTTTATTGGGTGTATACAAAGGCACACACTAAATACTCTCACCCGTCCCTGACCTTCCATACAGTATGGTTTACTAATATAAACCAAGGACCAAAGGATTGAGATAGCAGACATTTGACCTTTAGGTAGCTATATATATATGACACTTTGGTATTTAGATGCAATCAATCCATCACATTGTATTAAATGTAAGTGACACGCTGGCCTCCCCCCACTGGTCCTACTGTTAATTAGTAGATCAACTCTCATATCAAACATCATCAGTACATGTCCAGATCTACACATCTGTACTTACATGATTACCAAGTATGAACTCTGTCCCAAGGGATCAAAGCTATATACATATAGGTATAATAACAAGTGCAATAAGCAAGATTACATGAAATAACTCAAAATAAGAAATAACCTGGAATCACTGAATAGCTTAAATTTATATGTAATCTATTAATGTAATGATCATTAATATAATTACACAAGTTCCTGACCATGAACAGTTTAGTCTTATATATTATGCATAGTATATCTCTAGTTCAATCAGTAATTTCATGAAATTCCCAATCAACTTAAAAATCCCTATATATAATCAGTAATTTGACAACTCGAGATGATGAACAGTAAATCTACATGTATATAAGTAATTATCAAAATTGAATTGTACATACATGTATAATTGTAAACATAAAATTTCTGCAAATCTTAGTAAATAATATTTCTACCACAATACGCTGTGTTATTCCACTCTCAGATCATTGTATAAACCACTGACTTGTTGGATAAATATGAGTTATATACCGGGTACCACACATGGTATATGACCTACACAAGTTTTGATTGGTCGAGAAGATGAACTTTGACCGGGACGACTTTTTCCACACGCTTTTTGCCACAATCTATTTTGTTTACTTCGTCTGCTGTCAACATTCGACAAATGTTGGTGACTTTGTGAGGTTATGTGGAAAAGGGGGTTATTAAGGCAATACTTAAAGATTTGATCGCTAGTTTCAGGCAAAATTGCTGCAGACGCTCAATATCATTTCGACGTCACACCAACGCGTGTCCAGGTCGCGATCGTGAAACCAAAACAAGATCTGTCAGTGTCGGAAAATATTTCGTTCTCCCAACGTCCCGTTATCGCTATTTGGACGGTCTGACTATGTCTGAACTGTCACTATAAACGTCAACCATAGAACCGTCACGAAAAAACTTCGGCCTATGGTTTTGGACATTAACAGCGATAAGTTCGTCTTCGTCACTTGGCGGGAGGCAGACTCCGTACGATATGTTTACGCACATGTAGTCCGTGGTTAATTTATATACATTAATGCAATACTGCTACTCCCAATATTTAAAGTCGTTCATCATGTGTGTATGTTATTTCCGACTGATCATGAGATTGTGGTAGAAACGGATCACACGCCTCGTGGTTTTGGAGTATGGTATTTATTTCACTCTCGTTAGTTAATTTTCAAAAGTTACAGAAAGACACTCGCTAAAGCTCGAGTGTCTTTTGTAACTTTTGAAAATTAGCTAACTCGAGTGAAATAAATACCATATTCAATAACCACTCGTTGTGTAACCTCTATCTACGTAATCACTAAATATATAGTTTTATAAGTAATCTCTAGATCTGAATTCACAAAGTAATTACACATCATCTAGAGAACAGCTTAATTGCTCTTAAAATTCAATCAGTAATTATAGGTAATTCCAGAACTGTCTACAAACATGTTCATGGACACAGGAGCTGTAACTTTGAGTCATTCGGACAGGTACAAAAGCCTGCAGCTTTAAATCAATTTCCTAGTAATAAGCGCATGAGACTTGATATATTTCTCTGAAAATTCAAAGCTCTTTCCAGAAAATAAACATAATATACAGCATTTGATAAGGCTAACATAAGCCACTCTAGTGCTTTACAGTACATAGATATACAATTAATTCAATTAGCATTGGTTCCCTGCTAAAGTTTGAAACTGGAAAACATTCTCTACTAACCAAAAGAATAAGACAGAGTCACTTCTTTCCCCCTCTTTCTATATTAGTATTTATAACATACTTACTAATAAATACGGGTTTTTTGTATCTGCGATATGACACAATTGCTCTAACCCGTACCAGCCCTCGCCGTATCACACCCCAAAACCTGTATCAGCACCCGCCGTATCACACCCCAAAACCCGTATCAGCCCGCAAAACCCATATCACACCCCTTTTGGAAAAAAAAATGTTTTTCAATATTTCAAAAATAAAAAAAATCATAAGATAGTAGTTTTTATTAGTAAGTATGTAATAAACAGATTAAAACACGCCTTTTTCCATTGCCTCAATGCATTCACCCATATTCAATCAAAATCATCATAAACAAGTTACACCATCATTAAAATGGAGGCAATCCTGAAAAGTTTACCTTAAAACTGAAAACAAAATGTGAATGGTACAACAACCTAACTAAGGAACCAGTCATGTAGACAGTAACATTGAAACTTTTTCTAATGGCAGTCAGGCAAGCTGATTCTAGTATATTAGCCCTGATGTAAACGTTATTGCAGGTGCACATGCATGGTATGACAAATCACTCTGGGAACCTCTAAATGCATGGTATGACAAGTCACTCTGGGAACCTCTAAATGCATGGTATGACAAGTCACTCTGGGAACCTCTAAATGCATGGTATGACAAGTCTTCCTGGGAACCTCTAAATGCATGGTATGACAAGTCACTCTGGGAACCTCTAAATGCATGGTATGACAAGTCACTCTGGGAACCTCTAAATGCATGGTATGGCAAGTCACTCTGGGAACCTCTAAATGCATGGTATGTCCAGTCATTCTGGGAACCTCTAAATGCATGGTATGACAGGTCACTCTGGGAACCTCTAAATGCATGGTATGACAAGTCCCTCTGGGAACCTCTAAATGCATGGTATGACAAGTCATTCTGGGAACCTCTAAATGCATAGTATGACAAGTCACTCTGGCAACCTCTAAATGCATGGTATGACAAGTCATTCTGGGAACCTCTAAATGCATAGTATGACAAGTCACTCTGGGAACCTCTAAATGCATGGCATGACAAGCCATTCTGGGAACCTCTAAATGCATAGTATGACAAGTCACTCTGGGAACCTCTAAATGCATGGTATGACAAGTCATTCTGGGAACCTCTAAATGCATAGTATGACAAGTCACTCTGGGATCCTCTAAATGCATGAAAATGGTGTTGAATTATCTTTGACAAGCTATTTATTTTAGTTCAAATTTAGTGATTTTAATTAACATGCACTTCTAAATATATATAGAATATGCATGTGTACTCTTGTGCGTAAAGAATTTAGGCTAAAGTTCACAAGTTAAGATCCCTCCAGCTGTTAGCAGATATAGAATGACCGTTATCAACATGTGTCTTAAACATTATACTAAGATTAACAGGTTCCCAACTATGCAGAGTGAAAACTGAATAGCCATTATCAACATGTGTTTAAATAAATATTTTAAGATTAATAGCGATCCAACTATGGTTATGCCAAAAGGATAAACACAGGTAAGCTATATTATTTTTTTTATCCAAACACAATAATATTTCTAACGAAGGAGCATTAGAATATAGCTATGTACATATATAATCCTTCATACTGTGAACTAAAATAAGATATTTTCCTTGGGCCAAAATTTCGAGGTTTCCTATCGATACACCATTTCAAGGGTACATGAATTTGTGGATTACCATCCATCGCCAGTACCAACTCAAACGGAGAATTGCTTTATATCAAAATTGTATTTACTTCGTGGACCTATGAATTCATTGATGAAGATTACCAACGAAATGAACGAAATTAAAAAACCCACAAAAATTATTGATTACACATGTACAGTTTGTCATTTTCCTCATTTGAATGATTTGACATCTTTAATTCTTACATATATACATGTACATATTTCAATCAATTACACCTAACAGGTAATATTTCAGTACAGAGCAAGGTATAAACATTGTATTAGTGAAGATGACCCCCAAATCAGATCCATTTCTTTATTGTTTTGCTACATGTATATTTTTTTGATAAGGAGTTTCCCCGACACTCCTGAAAATTTATTTCAAGATGTCAGAGTTTTGTAGGGCAGTATTAGATTTTGGATTCACTTGAAAATAATTAACAATACATAGTCTGACAAGACCATGCACTGATCTTTCGACCCAGTCTCACCTAAATTGGTTCAGTAGCACTTGGGTTAAGTTCAAAATTTTCAAGATGGCCACCATTGCCACCATCTTGGATTTCAAATCGGCTTGAAAAATAGCAACACTTAGTCAGGATCATGCACCAATCATTTCCACAAAGTCAAGGGGCCAGGTATAAGTAGCAGTTGCAATTGGTAGAGCCTCAGTCTACTGACCTCAATATCATAAGTTTGATTCCTGCGAGCAGCAGGATGTTGCTGTGTCCTTGATCAAGAGAGTATAATATAACTTTGTCTTGGTTGAGTATTATTTTTTTGTGTTGCAGCATTCAATTTGTATGACACTATAAATGAGCTGAACCATAGCTGGCAGAACACCTGTACAATCTCAAGCATACAAACACATCATACACACAGTGGAGTATGACTGGGGTACAAACAGGTTTTCACCTCCACATATATGTAATGGGGTAGGGGGTTCTGTCACGCTCTGGAGGTAGGACCTGTACTGCGATAAAGGGGTTCTGTCACAATCTGAAGGTAGGGCCGGTACTGCGGTAAGGGGGGTCTGTCACGCTCTGGAGCTCGGGCCTGTACAGCGGTAAGGGGGGTCTGTCACGCTCTGGAGCTCGGGCCTGTACAGCGGTAAGGGGGTTCTGACACGCTCTGGAAGTAGGGCCTGTACTGCGATAAGGGGGTTCTGTCACGCTCTGGAAGTAGGGCCTGTACTGCGATAAGGGGGTTCTGTCACAATCTGGAGGTAGGGCCTGTAATGCAATTAGGGGGTTCTGTAACACTCTGGAGGTAGGGCTTGTACTGCGGTAAAGGGGGTCTGTCACAATCTGAAGGTAGGTCCGTTACTGCGGTAAGGGGGTTCTGACACGCTCTGGAAGTAGGGCCTGTCCTGCGGTAAGGGGGTTCTATCACACTCTGGAGGTAGGACCTGTACTGCAATTAGGGGGTTCTGTCACACTCTGGGGGTAGGGCCTTTACTGCGGTAAGGGGCTTCTGTCACGCTCTGGAGCTCGGGCCTGTACAGCGGTAAGGGGGTTCTGTCATATTCTGGAGGTAGGGCCTGTCCTGCGGTAAGGGGGTTCTATCACACTCTGAATGTAGGGCCTGTACTGCGGGAAGGGGGTCCTGTCACGCTCTGGAAGTAGGGCCTGTCCTGCGGTAAGGGGGTTCTATCACACTCTGAATGTAGGGCCTGTACTGCGGGAAGGGGGTCCTGTCACGCTCTGGAAGTAGGGCCTGTACTGCGGCAAGGGGGTTCTGTCACACTCTGGGGGTAGGGCCTTTACTGCGGTAAGGGGGTTCTATCACACTCTGAATGTAGGGCCTGTACTGCGGCAAGGGGGTTCTGTCACAATCTGAAGGCAGGGCCGGTACTGCGGTAAGGGGGTTATGTCACACTCTGAATGTAGGGCCTGTACTGCGATAAGGGGGTTCTGTCACCCTCTGGAGGTAGGGCCTTTACTGAGGTAAGGGGGTTCTGTCGCGCTCTGGAGGTAGGGCCTTTACTGAGGTAAGGGGGTTCTGTCCCGCTCTGAAGGTAGGGCCTGTACTGGGGTAAGGGGGTTCTGTCGCGCTCTGGAGGTAGGGCCTTTACTGCGGTAAGGGGCTTCTGTCACGCTCTGGATGTAGGGCCTGTACTGCGATAAGGGGGTTCTGTCACAATCTGGAGGTAGGGCCTTTACTGAGGTAAGGGGGTTCTGTCGCGCTCTGGAGGTAGGGCCTGTACTGCGGTAAGGGGGTTCTGTCACGCTCTGGAAGTAGGGCCTGTACTGCGGTAAGGGGGTTCTGTCACACTCTGAATGTAGGGCCTGTACTGCGGTAGGGGTACCAAAAGTTTTGTCCTCCACATACTGGAGTTGGGGTTTCTGACACACTCTTAGAGGTAGGGAACATGTCTGGGGTATCTCCAATTATCCAGGTAGGGTTAACGTTGGGGATGGAGAACTGAGGCCTCACATCAAAGAATGGAAGGCTGATCATGACTTAGTCAATGATTTTGGAATACATCTATCTACATGTTTATGCATACCATCATTACAGCCAGTGTTCCAATGTATATTTTCTTTTCAAGTGCCTGAACATGAAGATGATCAATGCATTTTCTCCCAGAATGGACAGGTTTTGGCCTTTCTCCTTTACTTCCTAAAAGCCTTTGTAATGTCCTTTGCCGTCATATTGCCAATAATTGGTATGGATATTAAATACATTAAGCTTCTGATAGGAATTGTCCCTGGTTAATACTTTAGCATGTAAATGCCAGATTGTCACAGGATACTAATATGATGGGCGACCATAAATTTTTCAAAGAAATAATGTACAGTAAAAACCCTGCTAACTTAAACATTCAGGATCCAGATCAATAGTTTCAGGCATATATGGTTGGTCCGAGATTGTCATGTATCAATCTGTTTAAATGTGATGGACAATATTATATATTGAAGCAAATGCATGTCACCAACAGTGTTGAACAACTATGTCAGTAATCAAAAGGAAAGATAAAACAAATACTGTTCAACAATACATGGAGCTATCCCTGTAACTATATGTCTATAAAAGCACAAAACTGTATTCGATACATACTTACTCTTTATTACATTTGATATTTGAAAACTAATAAACTTTGAATCAGCCTTTGTTAATATCTCCCCCCCCCCCCCCCCGAAAGAAAAAGAAAAACATTTACCGTCCCTCATTATATATGTTTCACCATAATTTATGCACAATGTTGATTATTTCTTAAATATACGTTAGACTTCCATCATCGTTACCAAACAATATATTTATTTTCCTTATCATTTATCTTCATACATAGTTGATCACTATAATAGTGTAACAGCTAAAGAAAAAAGGGAAAAAATACAGCCAAGCTAGCTTTTTTAGCAATGCACTAGCTACTACGCTGAGACATACTAGCTATATGTAATTCAGCAACGTTAAGCGGGGTCAGTGCCCGCCAGCCTGTTACATTTGGTGGCAGCGGTGGGATTCTAATGTATCATGAAAGGCCAGTATCCGATGTTAAGGGGAATCAAAGGTGCACTGATACACAAGGACCCACGGGAGGCCAAGTCTCAGGATGAGACATCTTAGACGGAGGAATAGTGTAACAACCAAGGAAGAATACTCCCTTACTGGCAAGCTAGCTTTTCCAGTGATGTGGTATATCCATGGGACTTGCTCACTAGTTCAGTAATGTTGAGCATGGTTAGTGGCTGGATGGGTGCCTGCTCACAAATTACATTTGGTGGCAGCGTAGTGTCGACCCTGTGGTATTATATAAGGCCAGTGCCTCCTGGCTCAAAGGAAAGGTGCATTAATTGGTACACAGAGATCCAGAGGACCCACAGGATTCCCCTGGCAAAGTCTTGGGTCAAGACTTCTCGTAAAGAAGAATAGTGAAAGCAGCCAAGGAATATTAAGGGAATATACTGCCTTACTGGCAAGATAAGTTTTCCAGCAATGTGTAATAACTCTGACACATGCTGATTTGTTCAGAGTGGTCAGTGGCTGGATGCATGGGAACCTGCTTGCATGTTACAATAATTCTTTTCTAACTTAGCTAATGATGATCATGAAGTCGACACACACAAAAAGTTGTTCCATCATGGTATGATTGAAATATCCCTATTTACTGTTTTTCAAATGATGAAATCACAAACAATCTGCATATATATGTTCAGAATTAAATTCATAATCTGTTTGTATAATCAGATTAAGAGTTCAGACAATGTCTAAACCTGTAAATTTAACCCTATGTATACATATTATTGATATTAAAGAATATTTCAATTCCTTTTCAAGTTGGTCTCAATGCAACTACCAAATGTAGCCTGTTTCATTTGCCGATGAATTTGACCAGATTAACATTGCCTGTGCGTATGATTTTGCAAAGGGAGATAACTATTGACATGTTTAAACAAAGATACCATGCACTTGATGAGATTTTACATTTTTATTGAAGCTACACAAGAAATTGTTCAAACAACCAAAAAACGATCAATCAGCAAAATATTATCAGCTCACGGTTGCTAGCGGTAGCTTACAAGCCATGTACTGCCCTAGAAATTCTCCCTCCAGCTACCCATTCTGCCTCTTGTGTCAGTATCAACCCCCGGTACTGTACAAATCGAAAACAATGTAGATCCATGCGGTCCCGTCTTATATGAAATGCCGTCGAACAGCCAACTGCCATATCAAATTATTTCGTCCTTTCAAGCAACGTCTGGTGTCCTGTCTAATTTGACATTCAATTAGTGCAGCTGCACATTTCAGAAGATGTAGAACCTTGAAATGTAGCGGCTCTCCACTTCGAGCTAGTAAAAAGATGGATGCAGTAGACTCGCTGCAGAGCCTGGGCACCCGTGTCTAGACATTATTCTTCCGCGATGATGCGTTAGAAAATTTGATATCTTATGAATCATCAACAAAACTTAAATATGACATTTAGAATATGGTTTTGTGTTTTGTTTCTAAATAATTTGGCTGTAGTAAACTATCAACGTACACCATCATGTTGTATGATGGTCCTTCAATGAAGGACCATACTTTTATTTACATTACGTCAATACGTAGACTTGTACAAGCTCCAGAACCTATAAGGGCAAACTAACAAAACTATCAGAATGAAATTCACAAGTTCCAATTATTGAAAAAAAAGAAGTTGATTGAAATATAAGGTTTGAATCTTGCTTTGGTCGATTTCATGGGGTGATGCATTGAGTTGGTCTTAAAAAAAATTCAACATGAACCGTGTTAATTTGCAGTTCATTAAATTTTTTCAAGACCAACTCAATTCATCACCCAATGAAATCGACCAAAGCAAGATTCTAAATGAAGACAGCAATAGTTTTTTTAAACTTTTCTGATGTAAAAATCCTGTGGTGTCATTTTTTAATGTTAGGTGATTTGATCATGATATTTTAACGCCTAAACATTTAATAACCTATCACGACAGAAAAAGTATCCATAAATACTGTGTTTTAATTTTCAGGTCCTATGATGTACTGTACACCTATCAATTATAATCAGATCTATAACTGTCAACTAGAGTGAAATGAAAGCGTTTTATATTTAATTAAATAACAGCTCATATATAATTTACCAGTAACACCCAGCGTTTCAGTCTGTGACACATTTTACAGTGTACTACAATGTAACAAGTCATTTGTTACTCAATAGATATAAATTTTCCACATTAGCTTTAACATTCCATAGTTTTAGGATCCGACTATATTCATCTCGTGCATGTTAAGATGTAAGTACAGCAATGATGTAATAGTCTATGAAGCCCGGAGAGAACCGAGATAACCGTCATGGTCAGTTCCGGTACGTGTGGACATACCATACATGTGATTGTGGTATGGTTTATAAACACACATGGCCTCAAAATCGGTGGTCCGAGGCATTGTTTGTCAATAAAAACATGTACTGCACGCTCCACTGCCGTCTACCAAACACGGTATGGCCAGCCGATATAACGGTACACTTCCATCGACCAAGTCCAGGTCCGTGGCTACCGGGATTTAGCGCATATATCAATACTACAAATCTATAAAAACAACACAACTCTTTCAATAGGGTTTTGGGATAACCATGAACTGCATGTGTTTGTGTGCACGATTTCCCCCGTCTATCGTTGTAGACCAAGAAAGTGATGTTTTTTCCAGCAACATTCCTCGCCAACCGGCCTTGAAGTGGCCTCGGCCAGGAAGTTTAAATCAGCTGGAGGGATCAGTGATGGAGCAATGAGTGGCTGACACCTCCAAACAAATGCAACTTACCTTCAATAACGAAACATTCAAAATGAAGCTGTATCTATCCTCTTATTTCATCCGAATAGGCATTTCGTGTTCTGCCATTTTCACTCACTATCGTATTATGTTGACATAACCAGCCAATCGAATGGAGCCCAGTGATCATGTGATTGGTGTGGCTCTCGCTCTCCTCAGCAGCGTGAATATTCCCGGGGAATTAGCATGGTAGCCGTAAGGAAAGAGACACTGAAATAACACCTCTTGACTCGCAATAAGAAAATAATGTGACTTGTCTGATCCGATTAATAAATTTCTATTTCCTATGGTCGACATGTATGTGTAACATGGTGTGTATATTTGTACTGAATCTCATAATCAAACTTAGAAAAATGACAAACGATTTTTAATAGCGATTATAGATATATATTATATTCATTGACGATATTAAATTAACAAAAATTGCACAGGGTTTATTATTAGTATAGTACAGAGCTATATAATTATATATGTTTTGGTTTTAATTGCCATAAATATTTGTAATTTGATACGTATTGACTGATATGGCTCAAGTATATATCTGTTTTAATGTATAGGCCGGATATGCATGGACAAAAGTTTTCCAGTGAAATCTTTACAGGGGAGACTCAAATGTGCTTAAAATCAGATAACCTAAACCTAACTAATCAAGATCTTAAGATATATGGTTAAAGAGCTTATAATTAATCTCTGTAAAAATTGCTGCATGATTTTATAAATTAATACAAAAAAAGTTATTTATCATAAAAACATAACTAGAAGTGTCACTAAGATATGAAAATAACTAATGTCTGCTGATAGTACCCACTTGTTAGATCTGTGACCTTGGTACGGATGCTGGTTGTACCCAACTGTTAGATCTGGGACCTTGGTACTGATGCTGGTAGTACCCACCCATTAGATCTGTGACCTTGGTACGGATGCTGGTAGAACCTATTCCCGTTAGATCTGTGACCTTGGTACGGATGCTGGTAGTACCCACCTGTTAGATCTGTGACCTTGGTACGGATGCTGGTAGTACCCACCTGTTAGATCTGTGACCTTGGTACGGATGCTGGTAGTACCCACCTGTTAGATCTGTGACCTTGGTACGGATGCTGGTAGTACCCACCTGTTAGATCTGTGACCTTGGTACGGATGCTGGTAGTACCCACCTGTTAGATCTGTGACCTTGGTACGGATGCTGGTAGTACCCACCTGTTAGATCTGTGACCTTGGTACGGATGCTGGTAGTACCCACCTGTTAGATCTGTGACCTTGGTACGGATGCTGGTAGTACCCACCTGTTAGATCTGTGACCTTGGTACGGATGCTGGTAGTACCCACCTGTTAGATCTGTGACCTTGGTACGGATGCTGGTAGTACCCACCTGTTAGATCTGTGACCTTGGTACGGATGCTGGTAGTACCCACCTGTTAGATCTGTGACCTTGGTACGGATGCTGGTAGTACCCACCTGTTAGATCTGTGACCTTGGTAAGGATGCTGGTAGTACCCACTCGTTAGATCTGTGACCTTGGTACGGATGCTGGTAGTACCCACCTGTAAGGTCTGTGACCTTGGTAGGGATGCTGGTAGTACCCACCCGTTAGATCTGTGACCTTGGTACGGATGCTAGTAGTACCCACTCGTTAGATCTGTGACCTTGGTAAGGATGCTGGTAGTACCCACTCGTTAGATCTGTGACCTTGGTACGGATGCTAGTAGTACCCACCTGTAAGGTCTGTGACCTTGGTAGGGATGCTGGTAGTACCCACCCGTTAAATCTGTGACATTAGTATGGATGCTGTTAGTACCCACCTGTTAGATCTTTGACATTGGTAGGGATGCTGGTAGTACCCACCTGTTAGATCTGTGATCTTGGTAAGGATGCTGGTAGTACCCACCTGTTAGATTTGTGACCTTGGGACGGATGCTGGTAGTACCCACCTGTTAGATCTGGGATCTTGGTAAGGATGCTGGTAGTACCCACCCGCTAGATTTGTGACCTTGGTACGGATGCTGGTAGTACCCACCCGTTAGATCTGTGACCTTGGTACGGATGCTAGTAGTACCCACTCGTTAGATCTGTGACCTTGGTACGGATGCTAGTAGTACCCACTCGTTAGATCTGTGACCTTGGTACGGATGCTGGTAGTACCCACCTGTTAGATCTGTGATCTTGGTAAGGATGCTGGTAGTACCCACCCGTTAGATTTGTGACCTTGGTACGGATGCTGGTAGTACCCACCCGTTAGATCTGTGACATTTGTACGGATGCTGGTAGTACCCACCCGTTAGATCTGTGACATTGGTACGGATGCTGGTAGTACCCACCCGTTAGATCTGTGACATTTGTACGGATGCTGGTAGTACCCACCCGTTAGATCTGTGACATTAGAACGGATGCTGGTAGTACCCACCTGTTAGATCTGTGACATTGGTACGGATGCTGGTAGTACCCACCTGTTAGATCTGTGATATTAGTACGGATGCTGGTAGTGAAATGTCAGCTGCTGCTTTATCTGTATTTTCATCTTCATCTTCACAAATAATGTGTAATTTCAAATATAGGGGAACCATGTATGTTGTAAATAAAAATAACTGTATTTTACATCATACATATTGCTTAAATCATCTAAAAATTGATGTACTGGTAACACTGCATAAAGGAACAATTATGTTACAGTGCTTAAAGGGACATTATCTGTCCTGTAGATGTGTTTCATACTTATTAGTATACTGTATAGGAGCATGAGTGCAACCTTCAAATCAAAAAGCTGGTCAGAAGAAATCTGTCTATTAAATAATACAACCACACAAGTTTTTGATACCATACTTTATCTACAAATTGATTGATTATGCATATACATTTACATATACACCACACGAAGTTTTTGATACCATACTTTATCTACAAATTGATTGATTATGCATATACATTTACATATACATCACACAATCACACATGGGTTAACAAATATCTGCCCTCCTTTGTCACAAAAATAAAAACTCCCTACAGAAAAGTTTAGAGACATTATACTTTGATATATCACAGATATAAAAAACACATCATACATACTTAGTAAATTGTTGATATCATTCTAATTTTGACAATGATCATACATATTGACATACCTTGCTGAAATATTGATAACTACAAAAATCAAATATCAGACACTGATAATCACAAAGTACTAATTTTCACTTGATAATCAAATCACATTTTTGTTCAGATAATTAACCTGGAACATACTGGGAAACAAACATCTGTTTAATTATCAGGCTAAAATATACAAACCTTCGAAACAAAACATCTGTTACCCTGGCCCAAACAAATGTCTGTTACTAGGCCCAAACAAATGTCTGTTACTAGGCCAAAACAAACATCTGTAGCTAGGCCCAAACAAAACATCTGTTACCAGGCCAAAACAAATATCTGTTACCAGGCCAATACAAAACATCTGTTACTAAGGCCCAAAGAAATGTTTGTTACTAGGCCAAAACAAAACACCTGTTATCAGGACCAAACAAAACATCTGTTACCAGGCCCAAACGAAACATCTGTTACCAGGCCCAAACAAAACATCCGTTATCAGGCCCAAACAAAACATCTGTTATCAGGCCCAAACAAAACATCTGTTACCAGGTCCAAATGAAACATCTGTTACCAGGCCCAAACAAACATCTGTTACCATGCCCAAACAAACATCGGTTACTAGGCCCAAACAAATGCCTGTTACTAGGCCCAAGAAAAATATATATTCCTAGGCCAAAACAAATGTCTGTTATTAGGCACAAACGAACATCTGTTTCTAGGCCCAAACAAAACATCTGTTACCAGGCCCAAACAAACATCTTTAATTAGGCCCAAACAAATGCCTGTTACTAGGCCCAAACAAAACATCTGTTACTAGGCCCAAGAAAAATATATATTACTAGGCCAAAACAAATGTCTGTTATTAGGCACAAACAAACATCTGTTACTAGGCCCAAACAAATGTCTGTTACTAGGCCCAAACAAATTTCTGTTATTAGGCCAAAACAAACATCTGTTAATAGGCAGAAACAAAACAACTGTTACCAGGCCCAAACAACATCTGTTACCAGGCTGAACAATCAAACTGATATAAATGCATTCTCATGTAAACACACATTTTGACATGAACCTAAAGAAATAAAGAAAAATCAAGATTAGACTGATGTCTATATTATTTCTTAATCCTGGTACTTATTGCATGATATATCAGTTATTACCTGATCAGAACTGTGTTCTGCATATGCATGCTATTTATGCATGGACCTGGACGGAACCATTATTTGGACACTATAAAAATATTAGGTCTCTGGACAGACCTGTTACCTAGATATAAAAATATTACCAGGACAGGACTGCTATATCTACACAGACCTTTTGCAAGGACGAAACAATTATCCTGACAGAAATTTTACCTGAGCAGATCCATTTTACAGGGCAGATGTTAAATGGACAGAAATGTTACCTTTAAGACCTGTTAATTAGTGTCAGCTACGTACCTGGATGGACACAACTTGACTGATAGTGACTCATGTGTCCTAGCACTGCAGCAAACAGGTTAAACCTATCAAAGCTGTCGACTCCCCTCCCACTACTCTCATCAAAGTCTGTCAACCTGCCCCTTCCAGCACTCATTAACTGTGTGACAGCCTGCTAACTCATCATTAAGAATTCTGACAGACATCAGTTCTATATGAACAAGTGTCATCCAATTAATATTGACTTTCATGTGTCATGGACAGTAAGATTTACATATTGGTGATTGGTTTTACATCACTAAACCATACAATATGGTACAATCTGGTACAATCTATATAATAAATACAAGACCAGATGAAATAGGTCTTGGTCTGTTGAATGTGTAATGTAAGTTGTTAAGTTTTGGCACTATATTGTATGACGTGTAACATACTTGTTACATTGTGACATTGTCCTAGGGAATCTTTACACCATAACTTAATTTATTCAGTCCAATGGTCATTGAGAGGATCAGTACACATACATTACATAAAACTAGAACCAGCATTTGAACTTAAAGAATGCCTCCAAGTCTGGATCATCAACATCCTTCCTGTTCACACCGGCATACACTTTCTTCAGAAGTTCGGTCTTAAACTTGTCTTCTAGAACTTTGACATATCTCTCTAACACACCTAAAAAGAAACAAGAGATGTGTCAGAACATGCTTATAGCATTATCATAAGGTCACACAACTGCATCTGTGTCAGGTCACACAACTACATCTTTGTCAGGTCACACAACTACATCTTTGTCAGGTCATATAACATTATCTGTGTTAGGTCACACAACATTATCTGTGTCAGGTCACACAACATTATCTGTGGCAGGTCACACAACATAATGCGTCAGGTCACACAACACTATGTGTCAGGTCACATAACTACATCTTTGTCAGGTCACACAACATTATGTGTCAGGTCACACAACTACATCTTTGTCAGGTCATACAACATCATCTTTGTCGGGTCATACAACATCATCTTTGTCAGGTCACACAACATTATGTGTCAGGTCACACAACATTATGTGTCAGGTCACACAACATTATGTGTCATGTCACACAACATTATGTGTCAGGTCAAACAACATTATGTGTCAGGTCACACAACTACATCTTTGTCAGGTCATACAACATCATCTTTGTCAGGTCATACAACATCATCTTTGTCAGGTCACACAACATTATGCGTCAGGTCACACAACATTATGTGTCAGGTCATACAACATTATCTGTGTCAGGTCACACAACATTATGTGTCAGGTCATACAACATTATCTTTGTCAGGTCATACAACATCATCTTTGTCAGGTCACACAACATTATGCGTCAGATCACACAACATTATGTGTCAGGTCATACAACATTATCTTTGTCAGGTCATACAACATCATCTTTGTCAGGTCACACAACATTATCTGTCAGGTCATGATCACACAACATTATCTGTGTCAGGTCACACAACATCATCTTTGTCAGGTCATACAACATCATCTTTGTCAGGTCACACAACATTATGTGTCAGGTCACACAACATTATCTGTGTCAGGTCACACAACATTATCATTGTCAGGTCACACAACATTATCTGTGTCAGGTCACACAACAATATCTGTGTCAGGTCATGATCACACAATATTATCTGTGTCAGGTCACACGACATTATCTGTGTCAGGTCACACAACATTATCTGTGTCAGGTCACACAACATTATCTGTGTCAGGTCATGATCACACAACATTATCTGTGTTAGGTCACACAACATTATCTGTGTCAGGTCACACAACATTATCTTTGCCAGGTCACACAACATTATCTTTGTCAGGTCACACAGCATTATCTGTGTCAGGTCATGATCACACAACATTATATGTGTCAGGTCACACAACATTATCTGTGTCAGGTCACACACAACATTATCTGTGTCAGGTCACACAACAATATCTGTGTCAGGTCATGATCACACAACATTATCTGTGTCAGGCCACACAAAATCATCTTTGTCAGGTCACACAACATTATCTGTGTCAGGCCACACAACAATCTCTGCTCATAGGTTTTCTTAGTTAAAAAGAAGTCAACTGTGTCCTTGTCCTTACCTAGTCCCAAAACACGACCGTAGGAGATCATGTAAGTTTGGAGGCGTGGGTCGTCATAACTCTGTGTTTTCATCAGGAGACGTACTAACTCTCCAATAATAAAAGCGTCATCAAATGAGGGCTCCTCCGGCATTGGGAACTTAGAATAGACATCTACAGCTCCAGCTGGGTCTGTCTTCGTCAGCATTTCTGCCAGCTCAATATAGGCATCGTGTACCTAGGACAGTTATTTAATGTAATCTCATGGTAGGATAATAGGTTTAGGACAAAATCTTACATGATCACAATCAAATAAAGTTCACATATCCTGACTATACCGGAAAACTTTTACACAATCAAATATCTGCCCCTCATTGGTAGAATCCATATTCGCCTGGTGTAAATTTCACCCTTCACATGTTATTACTATGAAGGGTAAACTGTACTATTATTCACAATATTCATATTCATGATAAAGTTGATCACATTTCGGAGGGAAAAAGGCGATAATAAAACCGCAGCGAAAAATTTCTGTATATACAGTGTTATCATTTAACCTCACACTCTAAAAAAGCAAAGACTTTCAGTGTACCGTATAACCTGAGATGTTCGTGTGTACTTTCTTTGGTGGTTTGGAGCTTTCAGGTTATTTAGTAGGTACAAACTTTCGTGCAATTAAAAGAATTATCATAGAGGTAAAGTAAATATAACTGGGGTGGAGCGTTAACAGCATGCTAAGAAAACACTGATCTGTTCTCGCGACACCCAGTCTAAGGCCTACCATTTCACTTGATGCGTAACATATTTAATTAGTCAATACTTAATGATATTTATAAAATAGATTGATAACACATGTCCATTGCAGTAAAAACATACCTTGTCTTAAATGAAATGGTCAATTATCAATTGTACAATGTACTACACTTTTGTCGGCACATTTTTAATTGAAGTAAAGTTCATATAATTTTCACATTTTGGTTGTGTATTCCCTTTCCAGTTGTAGAAATATTTGTACCATTTATGTTTGTAGTTCCATATCAAGCACAAAAACAACGAAAGTTTATACACAACAAACATTTCATGTTATACAGTATTTGTTATACCTCTGGTGTCATGTTATACAGTGTTTGTTATACCTCTGGTGTCATGTTATACAGTATTTGTTATACCTCTGGTGTCATGTTATACAGTATTTGTTATACCTCTGGTGTCATGTTATACAGTATTTGTTATACCTCTGGTGTCATGTTATACAGTATTTGTTATACCTCTGGTGTCATGTTATACAGTATTTGTTATACCTCTGGTGTCATGTTATACAGTATTTGTTATACCTCTGGTGTCATGTTATACAGTATTTGTTATACCTCTGGTGTCATGTTATACAGTATTTGTTATACCTCTGGTGTCATGTTATACAGTATTTGTTATACCTCTGGTGTCATGTTATACAGTATTTGTTATACCTCTGGTGTCATGTTATACAGTATTTGTTATACCTCTGGTGTCATGTTATACAGTATTTGTTATACCTCTGGTGTCATGTTATACAGTATTTGTTATACCTCTGGTGTCATGTTATACAGTATTTGTTATACCTCTGGTGTCATGTTATACAGTATTTGTTATACCTCTGGTGTCATGTTATACAGTATTTGTTATACCTCTGGTGTCATGTTATACAGTATTTGTTATACCTCTGGTGTCATGTTATACAGTATTTGTTATACCTCTGGTGTCATGTTATACAGTATTTGTTATACCTCTGGTGTCATGTTATACAGTATTTGTTATACCTCTGGTGTCATGTTATACAGTATTTGTTATACCTCTGGTGTCATGTTATACAGTATTTGTTATACCTCTGGTGTCATGTTATACAGTATTTGTTATACCTCTGGTGTCATGTTATACAGTATTTGTTATACCTCTGGTGTCATGTTATACAGTATTTGTTATACCTCTGGTGTCATGTTATACTTTTTTTCTTATACCTCTGGTGTCATGTTATACAGTATTTGTTATACCTCTGGTGTCATGTTATACAGTATTTGTTATACCTCTGGTGTCATGTAATACAGAATTTGTCATACCTCTGGTGTCATGTTATAAAGTATTTGTTATACCTCTGGTGTCATGTTATAAAGTATTTGTTATGCCTCTGGTGTCATGTTATACAGTATTTGTCCTACCTCTGGTATCATGTTATACAGTATTTGTTATACCTCTTGTGTCATGTTATACAGTATTTGTTATACCACTGGTGTCATGTTATACAGTATTTGTTATTCCTCTGGTGTCATGTAATACAGAATTTGTTATACCTCTGGTGTCATGTTATAAAGTATTTGTTATACCTCTGGTGTCATGTTAAACAGTAATCGCTATACCTCTGGTGTCATGTTATACCTCTGGTGTCATGTTATACAGAATTTGTCATACCTCTGGTGTCATGTTATAAAGTATTTGTTATGCCTCTGGTGTCATGTTATACAGTATTTGTATACCTCTGGTGTCATGTTAAACAGTAATCGCTATACCTCTGGTGTCATGTTATACCTCTGGTGTCATGTTATACAGCCTCTGGTGTCATGTTATACAGCTTTTTTTCTTATACCTCAGGTGTCATGTTATACAGTATTTGTTATACATCTGGTGTCATGTTATACAGTATTTGTTATTCCTCTGGTGTCATGTTATACAGTATTTGTCATCCCGCTGGTGTCATGTTTTACAGTATTTGTTATACCTCTGGTGTCATATTATACATTATTTGTTATACCTCTGGTGTCATGTTATGCAGTATTTGTTATACCTCTGGTGTCATGTTAAACAGTAATCGCTATACCTCTGATGTCATGGTAATGACATCATTGTAGTTTGTCTGGGACTCTTGGATGTTTCCTGCCGCCCGTCATGTTATACAGTATTTGTTATACCTCTGGTGTCATATTATACATTATTTGTTATACCTCTGGTGTCATGTTATGCAGTATTTGTTATACCTCTGGTGTCATGATATACAGTATTTGTTATGCCTCTGGTGTCATGATATACAGTATTTGTTATTCCTTTGGTGTCATGTTATACAGTATTTGTTATACCTCCGGTGTCATGTTATACAGTATTTGTTATCCCTCTGGTGTCATGTTATACAGTATTTGTGATACCTCTGGTGTCATGTTATACAGTATTTATTTGTTATACCTCTGGTGTCATGTTATATACTATTTGTTATACCTCTGGTGTCATGTTAAACAGTAATCGCTATACCTCTGGTGTCATGTTATACCTCTGGTGTCATGTTATACCTCTGGTGTCATGTTATACCTCTGGTGTCATGTTATACCTCTGGTGTCATGTTATACAGCATTTGTTATACCTCTGGTGTCATGTAATACAGAATTTGTCATACCTCTGGTGTCATGTTATACAGCATTTGTTATACCTCTGGTGTCATGTAATACAGAATTTGTTATACCTCTGGTGTCATGTTATAAAGTATTTGTTATACCTCTGGTGTCATGTTAAACAGTAATCGCTATACCTCTGATGTCATGGTAATGACATCATTGTAGTTTGTCTGGGACTCTTGGATGTTTCCTGCCGCCCGTCATGTTATACAGTATTTGTTATACCTCCGGTGTCATGTTATACAGTATTTGTTATCCCTCTGGTGTCATGTTATACAGTATTTGTATACCTCTGGTGTCATGTTAAACAGTAATCGCTATACCTCTGGTGTCATGGTAATGACATCATTGGAGTTTGTCTGGGACTCTTGGATGTTTCCTGCCGCCCGTCATGTTATACAGTATTTGTTATACCTCCGGTGTCATGTTATACAGTATTTGTTATCCCTCTGGTGTCATGTTATACAGTATTTGTTATTCCTCTGGTGTCATGTAATACAGAATTTGTTATACCTCTGGTGTCATGTTATAAAGTATTTGTTATACCTCTGGTGTCATGTTAAACAGTAATCGCTATACCTCTGGTGTCATGGTAATGACATCATTGTAGTTTGTCTGGGACTCTTGGATGTTTCCTGCCGCCCTGAATGCCCTTGCTAAACCCAAGTGGGGGTAATATGATGTCCTGTTGATGGGGGTTCCTTTAGGGGGTGCTGCAGGGGCTGTGGTGTCCGCGGGAGGGGTTGTGGAAGCTGGAGCCTTGGCGGCAGGTACCTCTGTGATAGATATGAGAGTAAAATAACAGTGTTAGAATTTATTGATAAAGCAAGGAAGAAACTGTATACCTTAATAACCCAAAGGTTTATAAACATGGTTGAGGCACAATATACATGTGATGTTTTTCTGATTATTAATTGTTAATTTTGTTTGGGTGAGTATACGTCCTATAACCTATTTGTGCTGTTCTACACTACGGTACCGTATTAGTATATTTTGCATATCTGTGTTTCTCAGTATTTATACTTTGTACATTTTAGTTATACTTTTATTTTCTATTGTGATAAGTAGATTATAATAAATAACTCAAAATTAGTGAAAAAACTTTTTGTATCTGATCTTAATTCCAGGTTAACCCTTTCACCACTGTAGACCATAATGGACTCATCCATATCAATGAGTGGTAGAGTCTACTAAAGTTACACAGGGGTGAAAGGGTTAAGGAGTAAATTTGTGATAATTATGTTGACGGTCTCTGATTGGCTGATGTTGAGCACCTCTACTTACCAGAAGGAATGTTACTTAATTTTATTTGCTGACTCCTTAAAATCTAGATTAAAAACAATCTGATACGATGAAAATTGAGATTTCAAGACATACTGCTAATACCCCTACCAATAAAGACTGTAGGCAATATTGTAATGGCACTTGTCTGTCTGTCCCACTACCATTTCTGCACAATAACTTCAGTTCCATTGAGTTCTAATCAAAATTTATACAGTACTTCCTTACTGAAAGAATTATTTGGGATTGCTTGTAGGACTGAAAGTCAGAGGTCAAGGTCACTGTCACTATAAATAGAATTGCTGATTTCTGCACAATATCTTTACTTCCGATTGGCCAGACATGGCAACTGCTTCCCCAAGGTAGGTGTTTGTTTATGATTGCTTTTCATTTTCAAAAATCAAAGGTCAAGATAACTGCATACTATCAATAGAAAATAAGTTTCTGTGCATTAGGTCAAGTTCCTGTGGCCTGGTCAAACTTCGTACACCTCTTTCTTACAGAAAATGCTTGCTTAGGATTGCTTTCCACATCCAAAGGTCAAGATCACCTGTGCTTTGAGTGAAACATAGTTTCTGCTCAATAACTCCAGTTTCAGTTGGCCTATTACACTCAAAACTTCATCCTTTGCTTCCACAATATAAGTGACAGCTTGGGATTGCTTCTGAGGTTCAAAAGAAAATGTCACTTTTTCTATATATGGAGCATTTCATTCATTCCATTCTACACAAATACTACAGCTTAAAAAATCAAACCATTTCATCTATCACCTTCAACATTGATTGGAGGGATGAGTATTGCTCACCGATACCCGTTTTAAACTTTACCTTCCTTTTTGACGGGTACCTTGGGGTCACAGTGATACCCTGTTTTACCTGACATACCTTCCTTTTTGACTGGTGCCTTGGGGTCACAGTGATACCCTGTTTTACCTGACATACTTTCCTTTTTGATGGGTAGCTTGGGGTCACAGTGATACCCTGTTTTACCTGACATACCTTCCTTTTTGACTGGTACCTTGGGGTCACAGTGATACCCTGTTTTACCTGACATACCTTCCTTTTTGATGGGTGCCTTGGGGTCACAGTGATACCCTGTTTTACCTGACATACTTTCCTTTTTGATGGGTAGCTTGGGGTCACAGTGATACCCTGTTTTACCTGACATACCTTCCTTTTTGACGGGTACCTTGGGGTCACAGTGATACCCTGTTTTACCTGACATACCTTCCTTTTTGACGGGTGCCTTGGGGTCACAGTGATACCCTGTTTTACCTGACATACCTTCCTTTTTGATGGGTACCTTGGGGTCACAGTGATACCCTGTTTTAACTGACATACCTTCCTTTTTGACGGGTGCCTTGGGGTCACAGTGTTACCCTGTTTTAACTGACATACATTCCTTTTTGACGGGTGCCTTGGGGGTCACAGTGACACCCTGTTTTAACTGACATACCTTCCTTTTTTATGGGTACCTTGGGGTCACAGTGATACCCTGTTTTACCTGACATACCTTCCTTTTTGACGGGTGCCTTGGGGTCACAGTGATACCCTGTTTTACCTGACATACCTTCCTTTTTGATGGGTACCTTGGGGTCACAGTGATACCCTGTTTTACCTGACATACCTTCCTTTTTGACGGGTACCTTGGGGTCACAGTGATACCATGTTTTAACTGACATACCTTCCTTTTTGACGGGTGCCTTGGGGTCACAGTGATACCCTGTTTTACCTGACATACCTGCCTTTTTGATGGGCAGCTTGGGGTCAAAGTGATACCCTGTTTTACCTGCCATACCTTCCTTTTTGACGGGTACCTTGGGATCACAGTGTTACCCTGTTTTAACTGACATACATTCCTTTTTGACGGGTGCCTTGGGGGTCACAGTGATACTCTGTTTTAACTGACATACCTTCCTGTTTGACGGGTGCCTTGGGGTCACAGTGGTGAGTCTTTGCTGCTGGTTTTGCAGGAGCAGCTTTACCCACTGGAGCCTGAAATAGAATTCACCAGGCAGGATCCAAAATTATCATCTTTTACTTCAGTCAAAATTTCATACTGTATACTGAAAGAAAGCAGTACATAGACAATGGGAGATTCTGACTAAAAGATGTTTTGTACAAGAGGCCATATTGTGATCTGGGAGCCTCAAAATTCAGCTGCCTGTCACTTTGCAGTGTATACCAACTTATACATTATACTGCAGTGATAATACTTCAATCTATAGTAAACCTGTGCGACACACAATATTTATCTAATTGACAGCTGTCATGAACAGGGAAGGGTCGTAATTACATCAATTTACTCATTGATAGGAACTACCTGTACATACCAGCTAGGTACATTTCAATGATATGGAATATTGCATCAGTTTAATGTTGAATACAAAAGGTGTGTTACACTCCGTAAGTAATTAAGAAGTCTGAATTAGAGGGATAGTGTATCTAGACAGTAATTACCTTGGCAGCCGCAGCACCTCCCCGAGCAGCGCCCCGTGCCGCCACACCTGTGGACAACAAGCATAATTAATAGGAGACAGGTTCACGGGTTAAACTTGTTTCTGTAAATAATACATCACTACTAGTATCTCCAATCACTTTAAATGAACATTGATATATTGTTTATTTAAGATATCTTCTAAGGCTAGGTGTACAGCAACTTTTTCTGTGACCCTGATGAACAAGTTACCTCCCCTGGCTGGGGGAGTGCCCCTGCCTCTAGCAGCAGGTGCCCCCCTTGCGGCCCCTCTGACAGCCGGTGCCCCCCTTGCGGCCCCTCTGACAGCTGGTGCACCCCTCCCTGCAGGTTTGACAGCGGGTCCAGCTTTCTTTGCCTCTTCAGCTTTTTTCTTCTCTTCTTCTGCTTTGATTTTCTGTTGCCACCAATCCTGACCTGGAAAAGTACACCACAGATAGATTGTATGAGAAGTATGGAGATTATCTGTATGACAACTGATTTATCCATTTCAAATGGATAAAATATGTACCAGAGAAAAACAAAAAGATACAAAATTCAACTATCGAAACAATTGTTTTTGGGCTTAATCTGTCACTGTGTCTTATATATATAGTTTGTCTAATGATTTGCTTGTCTGAGGGTTACCTATTACTGTACCTGCTAGTTACCTGTTAGTTTGGTTTGGTGGTTACACATTATTGTACATGTAATTAAAAGCTTGTCTCAGATTTACCTGTTAGTTTGTCTAGAGGGTTGCCAGCCATTGGCTTGCCTTCCAGATCGATAGAAACCTCATATGATGAGATGCTGTGCTGAAGTAGAGTATTTGCTGAGTCCCCAGGTGGTGTGTTCTCATACTGAGCAAATTGGGCGGCGCCCAGGAGGTAGAGGGCGTGGCTACTGCATGGTTGTATCTGTACCAACTGCTGACACGTCTACATACCAAAAACATATCACTTAACATGCTATACAATATAATAATCACACGTCTACAGACCAAAATCATATCACTTAACATGCTATACAATATAATAATCACACGTCTACAGACCAAAATCATATCACTTAACATGCTATACAATATAATAATCACACGTCTACAGACCAAAATCATATCACTTAACATGCTATACAATATAATAATCACACGTCTACAGACCAAAATCATATCACTTAACATGCTATACAATATAATAATCACACGTCTACAGACCAAAATCATATCAATTAACATGCTATACAATATAATAATCACACGTCTACAGACCAAAATCATATCACTTAACATGCTATACAATATAATGATCACTCGTCTACAAACCAAAATCATATCACTTAACATGCTATACAATATAATAATCACACGTCTACAGACCAAAATCATATCACTTAACATCTACAAGGTATACATGCTTTTCTTCATTTACAGTACAATTTGTGGAGATTAAAATACCACTGACCTTCTCTTGTAGTTGTAGAAGCTGTTCATTCATCGGAATTGAGGAACTAAATATGAGGGCAGACAGTCTCATACATCGCTGAGCTATGATCTTCTCCTGACCGCTCTGCTTGCTGGACAGCATGTTCAGTAAATAAGAGTGAGCGTCCAGTAGGACCCACTCCACCTGTTTGAACGTGTCCCCCTTACTCATCTTAGGTAGGATCTGAGACGCCAGTAGTGCTGCTCTGTTCCAACAAAAGTCATGCCCTTTCACCAAACATATTTCTGCAATTGCCATACAGTCAAGCTCTTCAGTCTCATACAGATAATCTCCATAATTCTCACACAAATAATTTATCCGTAGTCGTATAATATCTATACTCCTCATACAAATAGTCTATCTGTAGTTGTCATAAAAAAATCTCCATCATACAGATTATCTCCATACTACTCATACAAATAATTTATCTGAAGTCATCATACAGATTATCTCCATATTACTCATACAAATAATCTAACTGAAGTCATTATACAGTTTTCTCCCACACCTGACAGATTTATCTCCTGTTTTGCCGGTGCTAGATTTATCTGTCTCTGCCCTAGGGTTGAGACGGGGGGATTCCCCTTTTCATAACAATGGCATGACGTCACTTCAACAATACAATGACGTCACGTCAACAATCCATCAACAAATTGCCTGTATGTGTTTTGGGTCCATGTTTACCTTTATTTCACATTAAAATACTGTTAGATATGGGAAAAAAATAATCAATCGTTACTGGTTGTGTAAGATAGAGAAATCTCAACCCTCGGACTAAGATTTTTTGTCCAGAACGAGGCTTGCCGAGTTCTGGACAAAAAATCTTAGTCCGAGGGTTGAGATTTCTCTATCTTACACAACCAGTAGCGATAGATTCTATTCATCTCCATACTACTCATACAAATAATCTAACTGAAGTCATCATACAGATTATCTCCATACTACTCATACAAATAATCTATATGAAGTTGTCATACAGATTATCTCCATACTACTCTTGAAATAATTTATCTGAAGTTGTCTTACAGATTATCTCCATACTACTCAAACAAATAATCTATCTTTAGTTTTCATACAGATTATCTCCATACTACTCATACAAATAATCTAACTGAAGTCATCATACAGATTATCTCCATACTACTCATACAAATAATCTATTTGAAGTCATCATACAGATAATCTCAATAAATTGTCTGTGACCACAGCCGTTCTTATGTATGGAACACATCTCGTGTGTCTATACAGTAAATTGTCTGTAACAGCTGTACTTATGTATGGAACACATCCTGTGTGTCTATACAGTAAATTGTCTGTAACAGCTGTACTTATGTATGGAACACATCTCGTGTGTCTATACAGTAGATTGCCTGTGACCACAGCTGTACTTATGTATGGAAAACATCCTGTGTGTCTATACAGTAAATTGTCTGTGACCACAGCTGTACTTATGTATGGAACACATCCTGTGTGGCTATACAGTAGATTGTCTGTAACAGCTGTACTTACGTATGGAACACATCCTGAGCAGCCATACAGTCCTTGATGTCAGGGTTCATGGTGAGGAGGACCCCGAGACTGATTATACCCCGTAGGAGATGGACATTACTGGACCGCACAATGTTTTCAGCATGGAGGACAGGATTTAATTCCCTATTAACAGTTCAAACACAACATGTAACTTCCATTTGTCATAAACAAGACATTAATAGATTAAAGGCTTTTCTACAATATTTACTTTCTGTGAACATGAGCAAAACTTTTACTTCTGTGTTTGCATCACTCAGTTAGCTGCCATGTTTCAAACATGAACAATCATTTTCAACACACAGCAGAGATGAAACTTTACCATGTTTGCTGTGCAGACAGAGTGTCTTTGGTGTTTTCCTGAAGCAGAGTCTCCATGATCTCCAGTAGATAACCTATGGTCTCCTTGGTCCGAGCTCCTGGACCTCCTGGCTGGAATGCCAGGGCTAATCCCAGGTAAAACCTGATAGAGACAGGATAAGCTATAACAACATTGTATGAAAATAATACTTTGATACATAAATTGAAAGGATGTTGAATACAATAAAACAGTAGCAGGTACTGGGAGTTCCAATTGATGAGGATTACTACATTATTCTTACCTCTCTGATTAGTGGGCAGTACCTGGCCAGCTGGTACTGGGAGTTTTAGCCATGTGATGGTCTCTAGGTCTATGTAGGACAGTCTATATACCTGGCCAGCTGGTACTGGGAGTTCTTACCATGTGATGGTCTCTAGATTTATGTAGGACAGTCCATATACCTGGCCAGCTGGTACTGGGAGTTCTAACCAGGTGATGGTCTCTAGGACTATGCAGGACAGTCTATATACCTGGCCAGCTGGTACTGGGGGTTCTAACCAGGTGATGGTCTCTAGGTCTATGTAGGACAGTCTATATACCTGGCCAGCTGGTACTTGGAGTTCTAACCAGGTGATGGTCTCTAGGTCTATATTGGACAGTCTTTATACCTGGCCAGCTGGTACTGGGAGTTCTAACCATGTGATGGTGTCTAGGTCTATGTAGGACAGTCTATATACCCGGCCAGTTGGTACTGGGAGTTCTAACCATGTGATGGTGTCTAGGTCTATGTAGGACCGTCTATATACCTGGCCAGTTGGTACTGGGAGTTCTAACCATGTGATGGTCTCTAGGTCTATGTAGGACAGTCTATATACCTGGCAAGCTGGTACTGGGAGTTCTAACCATGTGATGGTCTCTAGCTCTATGTAGGACAGTCTATACACCCGGCCAGTTGGTACTGGGAGTTCTAACCATGTGATGGTGTCTAGGTCTATGTCGTTATACCTGGCCAGTTGGTATTGGGAGTTCCAATTTAAGGTGACTTCCAGTCGTTTGATGGCCTCGTCATATTTGCCCTGTATTACAAGCATGCGCCCAACATGGAAGTTGTGCATAGCTTTCGGCTCATCCAGGACCAGGGCATCCATATATTTTAGGAAGGCCTGGCCCAGAGGGGACTCCTCATCCTCAGCCTTCTGGGCGGCAGCACCTTCCTGGTAAATAAAAACAGGTCATCTGAGTCGGGTAACCTATACACCCTTTATAGCCTTCATTGTCTCCAATTTAGTGATCCGACATCATAACATTATTCAGTGGCTACTTATTTGTCAGGAATAAAATCTGTACCCCTGCTGTTTGTCAAAGCATAGATCCAATTGATTTCCCCTTACCCATACATTCATTGCCACTGTAGACACACAGTACTTTTGTCATTAACTCACCTGTTTGGCCTGTTTTGACTTCCAAGCAAACAGACCCATGACATGGTCGGCCTTGGCACTCTGGCCATTCTGATTGAGCTGCTGGTACTCCTCGTCTATAGCCTTCAGCTGTAGGGATAGGGGTGCCGTCTCCGCATCCACACTATGGAGCTTACAAATAGCTGCACACTCTTCTGACTTTGAGCTCTCTTTTGCATCCATGTTCATGGACGGCAGAGAATCAGATTCCTATAGAACAGAAATATAGTCTTGTGTTCTTGCAAGTTCATGATGGCCACGTCATCCAATTCCTATAGAATGCAATCTTTAATTTATGAAAAAAATTGTCTTTAGATTTTTCCTCAAATTTATAGTCTAGTAAATTGTATAAAATGTATACATACTACTTGATATTGTGTCCAATTTACATTATGATTTTCATTTTTTACAATTACAATCATCTTTACCAGTAATAATAGTATCAACAACTGGTACCCAGCCTCTGTTAATAAAATCATGTAAACTACTAAGGTAGCAGGCCATGAAACATAAACGTTATTTAATCTCGGTCATCTCACCAACCTCTTTCTTAAGACCAAACAGATCCTCAGCATAGTACCTCTCCTCCAGGACCATGCCTAGCTGTAAGTGTAGGCTGGAATCCTTGGGTTTGTTCGAGATGGCCACAGCATAACAGTAAGCAGCTCTGAGGAGGCAATCCAGAGGCCCCTCTCCCTCCGGCCACTGTTTAGACTGACCTGTTGGAGGCATACACATGAAATTCAGGATACACATTTCCTCATCCTTGAAACTTTAGAAAATTACACTTTTGTTTTTCATATGACAGTGTTCTAATATTTCAGGAACACATTGGTGAATTCACTAACATAGATTATCACATTCTGCTCAGTAATCTTTTTTCGTAATCAAATATTACATGTTTTTGGAAAAGATTATCACATGTTCCACTGTAATTAACTATGACATGTTCTACTATTATAGTTTATGACATGTTCTTGTAATAGAGTTTAACATGTTCTACCCTACTGGTTTGTGCTTTGTAAGTTTTCATTAATTGGACATCTAATCATTCTACATAAAAGCATGAAAACACAAACAATTCCTCACACTATACAACTTTGGATATTTGTTAATGGTATGAAAATAATATTGTTGATTATATTAAAACAAAAATCACAAACCTGGTTTGGGCAGAATTTTAAAATAGGTCTTAATTTCATCCTTTGCTTTTCCTACTAATTTATCAACATTGCTCTCTCCGAAAATCTGCTGCAAATTCTTCTCCCATCCTCTCACCTTCAAGTTAGACAAAACAGAAACAAGAGGATAATGAATATAAGATTATAAACAAAATGATAATTACATCAAGTTAGAGATGTTTCAAAGATGTTAGCAAAACTAAAATGAAAAATAAGTCAGTTTGCACATCCCATAGAAGTGTAACTTTAGTAATACCTACCTTGACAGTGTGCTTCAGTGTAGCTGAAGAATCCTTAAATTTGTCTTTCACATCCTAAAAAGAACAGAAATTAAATAAAACAACATGGAATTAAGAGTAGCTTTTTGCATTTTGTTAATCAAATCAATGTCTTTAGAATGTATATATATGTTTGCCTTGACTTGTATTCTTTATCCTCTTGTTTCTGTTTTATCTATCTAACAGGCACCCACCCTGTTCCCAGGACATTTGCCAAAGTGGGGAGGGGGCTTATTTGCAAGTGGGGGCTTATTTGTGGTAAAATACGGTATGTATGATATTATACTATTGTATATATGTGTGTTACCTCAACTTTAGGTGTCACATTGCACTTTTCAATATTTGCAGCTAATTCTCCAAACTTGACAGCATCTGAGGAACCTAAAACAAACAGAGGAAACTGATTTGGACGTCGTTCTTTAGGCTTACTTTAACACAAAAAAAGAACACTGCTTGGACAATAGTAAATGATATTTCATGGATATTTATCTTAAAGTATGCCGGTGGTTGTTGCATAAACATTGTATTTTTTTATGAATTACAAAAAAATACAGCCATTAATTTCATTACATTATAAAGTAATGTGACTTGAGCTTGCAGTATGTTGTGATTTACCTCCATACGTCAGCGGGATGCTTGCTTGAGCCGCAGCCATTTGTTTCTCCATGGCAATGTCTACTATCCGCCACTCGCCCATCAAAGGTACGCCACTGATAGGATCCACCTTGGCCGTGCGAGTCATGGCGTCAATGTTTGGGGCCGAGTAGGTGTGTTTGGGCTCACTGCCCCGGATAGAGATGGGCCGGTAGAGAGGAGACAGTGATATGGGACATTCATACTTCTGGGCCAGGTCAGGGTCTGTAAACTTGGCATATCTAGGCATAGGTTTTCTCAGTACGTCAACACTGTAGGTCTTTGTTGGAAGAGGACACATTGAAACATTAATTCAAACATCAATACTGTAGGTCTGATGATGGAAAAATTATTTAACCACAACAGTTTTATGAAAAAGGAAAACAGATATTTTGATTTAAACAATTACTTTCTACTTTGAAGTAAATAATAACTGCTTTATTACCTGTTTGTTTGAGCCATCAGCAGATGTGACCTCTATCTGGATATTGGTTTCTCCCACATTCAGGGGACTGGCTGTCCCTGGCTTCTCCCCACATACCAGAACAACATTTTTTGGATCTGGAGCAACTGGTTTAGCAGTTACACTGGCCACATTGCATGGTAGAATACCTGTTGAATAGATTGTCACAAAATAACATAACATAACAAGTTCGTGGTAGAATGCCTAAAGAATAAATCACCCATAAATAGCATTACAATGGCAACATAATATTACCAAAACAAATATTTATGTTACAATGATTGCCAAACAAGTTCTTAATATTTAATAATGACTTATATTAATCAATCTTGTTGGCCCAGATGGTAGCATGCAGGGGGTCTTAATGTGGGAGGAAACCAGAGTACCTGGAGAAAACCTATGCAGTCACTCCGGTCAGGCTGGTGACCCCTTACCTTTTCACGTCTGTTTGGGGAATTGAACCCTGGCCTTCTTGGTGGAAGGCGAGTGCACTATCCACTGAGCCACCTGACCACCAGTCTTATTATAGAAAAGAATGCCTTATCATATAAGGGCATTGTAAAAGATACCACACAAGTCACATATCATGGTAGATTGCCAACTGTGGACTGTAAAATTTTACTCCTACTGATCCAATCTATGACAGGGTCAACAGAAATTTGCTGATCCAATCCACAACAGTGTCAACAGAAATTTACTGATCCAATCCACACCAAGTCAATAGAAATCTACTGATCCAAATTATGTTTAGAGTCAACAGAAAATCTTACGGGCCTCCGAAACTATGTGTAACTTACATGAATAAACAGTGACTGCAGAATCAAACTCAGGCATGAGACCACCCTGAGAGAATTTGAGGTCACTGAGTACTGCATCTTTGGCAGAGAGTCGTTTGACATGGAGTAAATAGTTTTTGACCGTGCCGTCTTCTGATGTGACTTCTATCTTGATGTCAGTTACAACTCCCTCTGGTAGTCCGACCTCCTTTTCTCCACCACTTCCCTACAAAGTAAGGTAAACATCTTAACATTTCAACATAAGAGTCCAATCTCCTTCTAGAGCTCTTCAATTTCACTACAAAGTAAGTTAAACTTCTAAACAAGTGTAACAGAAAAGGAATTCTGGCCCCACTTGCACGAAACTTCTTAATTCTTAGTTCTCAATTCTCAATTCTCAGACTAAGTACGTGCTTAGCTTAGAAGTTCTCAAAATTGGCTTTCTCAAACGCGTTCTCAAATATTTGAGAACGTTCTCAACTAAGAATATCTCGTGAACTAAGCGGCCTCGCAGGGAACTCTTTCGCGGAAGAAGGAAATTTTGTTACAAAACTACGGGGAAACTGGTGTGATGATTTACCTAATTGAAGGTGAGTGTTTTTAAATACATGTGTAAAATCGACAATAAACAGCAGGTGTTTTAACTTCTCAGCGGTTGTCGTCAGTTGAAAGTCGTAAAGAGGCTTTCAACGAAAAAGAGGGGGTGAGTGCATGCAATTAGACGTAACACGACAAGACATTATTAGTGGAAGAAGAGATGAATTGTTTATAAAAACTGCGGTGTCGATCATCAGAAATTGGATCATGGAGAATAGCAGTGAATTTGGCATCAAATCTCCGGTGTGCTTTCCGATCACAGAGGTTCGTTACAAATGTCTTAAATACACATATGATATACTGATATGGGTCACAGTTTATGTGTGCTGTGACCCACTCAGTATAGCATATATGTAACGAACCCCTGTGTTCCGATTGTGTCCCTTGGCACATGTGTAATATTACGGACGACGGATTAGCCAGTGTCATTTTGCGAATACCCTAGTTCTTTTTACCGTGTCTGATATCGCCGATTTATTGTCACAAGAACAAAATAACACGATGATGGGACTTTTGTTTTCTTTCATCTTAGAGTTTGTCAGAAATATTTATAGGTACTACAATATAACTAAAGTTAAAAACCGAATGTTCCGTAATCCGCATGCTAAAATAGTTGGCCACCTGGACGAAACTTTATAAGCCCAACACATGGAGAATGGTTTTCTTTCTATTTGCATTTTGACTAGTGTTGAAAAAATCTAGACCACACTCTAAAGATTATGAAGGTTTGACACATTGTATGTCCCAGAGATTGTAACAGAACTATGTTGCAGTGAATTTGTTTATTTTTGAGTTAATACACAACAGAGTTTCTGTTAGTTTATAAAAAGATTAAAAGTGACATGTTTTATGTTAGCGGAACAACTTTAAATGTGCTAGGGATGTTAAATAAAGACATTGACATTAATGTTGAAACTAGTGACTACAAGCATTTTAATTATGTTGAAGATTATATGTCGGTAAATATTTATCTGTGCCATCTAATTTGATCAATTTTAGTGTATACAATGATTAGCTCTAGTTTCCAACAATAAATTAATTAACTAAATATGATCTGGTGATTATGATTAAATCCAAAATAAACTTCCTATGTTGCAGTTGATTTTTTTTAAAGACCAATCAGACAATGATGAAATTACATATTTTGAAATTTTATATATGATACATCATACACTGTTGCAGGACAATTATTACCACTGCTACCATTTCTAGCAAATTCCATACAAAGTTTCAAAGTGAACATGGATATTTGAATTGGCCTCAATAAAACTCCAAGGGAGTTTGGAAAGTAAAATCTTAAAAGTTGTTTGAAAATGATATCCATGCCCTTTACATGCTCAAGTAAGAGATATAGTTGTCCTATTATATTTATTCTAACCTGAGTGGACCCAGAGATTCAATCAAAATGAACTGTTACATGTTGTGGTTTTGTGCTGTGACAAAGCTGAAAGGTACATATAACCAAGTTTGTCTTTTTGACTAAGGATTGACATTTACAAAATGATGTTGGGGTGTGACCAACATTTACAGATATACAAGTAAAATGATGAAAGGATATGAAATATAAGTCAGTAGTAAAGTTAGATTTACCACCAAAAGAGGAATAGGTAAAACTGCTATCATATAATAAGAATTTTCACTACCAGTAAATTTGACATTATTCAATATTTACCCTTTTTTCAAAGTACTTTGTCACATCCCCAGGCCATAATACATGCTATATTGTCTCTATTTCTGTGTTACACAGCTCACAGTAAGGGCTATGTACTATATATGCCTACTTTAATCAAATATGCATTACCTGATAGTTGTCAAAATGTGCTCTGTACTAATGCCACTGTAATTTGGTAATCTTTGTTTCCAAATTTCATCATCAAATTGAAATATATCATCCCATTTCTTTACCTGTTGAAATAGTGTCATATTTACAAAATAAGCTATAATTTTTTTGTATCCCTGTTTTATTTTTCAAAAACTTTTCTATATTTATTGGTATAAATGGATAGCTTACCTCTACATTTGACATATCTTGTTGTACAATATACATGTACTCTCTAATGCAGTAATTAGACCCTGGTACATGTATCATAAAACAAGTTTGTATTAATATGATAAATCTGTTTGAACTCTTGAAATGTGTAAATTGCATTGGTACTTCTGTCTCTGATTAGATTCTTAATTACCATTATTCCTAAATTGTACCATTCTCTGTAAAATATACTTATATTTCCTGTTGTAATCTTATTGTTGTACCAGAGGGGCATATTTTTCCTTAATTTTTCTCCTTAATTTTTCTCCTTGCCCTAAATACATCAATCCAGAAGAGTTTTATACATTAATTTTTCGTTCTTAAGATTTATGAGTATGGCTCAGATGTGATTTGACAAATTGATGTTAACCACCTTAAGTTGTTTCTCAAAATAACCCTGTTCCCAGATCTTTATACAGGTTCAGTTAAATTCATGTACAGAGGGGCACCTGCTAAATGCATGTACAAAACAGACCCTTTTATGTACAGAGGGGCACCTGTAAAATACATGTACAGTATGGCACATGTATAGTGGGACACCTGTTATTATATCACTAAAAATACTAATTTCAAAATGTGTAGCAATGTGGTCACCAATTTCATTAGTGTCTAATTGTAATTAAATATGACAAATTTATCCATTTCTATATCACATACAGATGGACCATTATAGTAACTTTAACTTTTCCTATTTAATTTTTTTTCCAGGTATGTGACCTGCAGGAACCTTCAGCATCCTCTGCTACAGCTTGTAACTGAACACATGTATCAGTGGATAGTGTTGTACATACACTGCCGGTCAGTGAGTGGAAGGTTATAAGACTGTCTCATTTTGGAAGTTTACAAGAATAGATACTTTTGTTAATGTTAATAAAAAAAATCTGAATACATATGTCTAACTGAAAATTTTGTTTGTGTCATTTTTATAAACTAAAATTAAAATTTGATATCACTAATCTCTTTGATAAGGATCCCTGAACATGCATGTACCACCAACAAGGAGGAATATCTGAATAAATTTGACTTAACAAGAAAATAATAAAGACAAAATTATAGGGCTCTTAGTTAGTTTATCTCTAAAATTTAAACAGCACCCACAAATATATTGAATGTGAAAACATGACTATTTAATTACACTTAACACCCAACCCCAAAAGAAATAATTATTTTAAAATGTAAATATTTAGATAGTGAAAATTATCAAATTATTCTTTTATTAAATAATCAGATATTTGTTTTAGCTTTAAAATAGTAGGTAGCAATTGTCAAAGTTAAAAACACCTTGTTAGATTATTTTTTCAACAGTAGACTTTTAATTTGCCCAAGGGCATTATAGCAGACTTTTAATTTGCATTATAGCAACAGTTTCTCTCATAAAATTAGATATATCATGTTCTATGTAAAGTCTTGTGTAACTGAGATTTAATTAAATTTGTGCTCTACATTGAAAAATTCAGTGACTTTGTATTAATAAAAAAATAAATATGAATATCATGAAATAGAGACCTACAATCTACATTGTCTATTGATAATTATGTATCATGTTTTGGGAATATCTCGGATTGTGGTATTACAATTGACCAAAGCAGACTGGATTTAAAATACTGCTTGCGAATGATGGTGAGCAGGCGGACACATTGAGTCCCATACAGTATTTAGTACTACGAAAAGAGGTCGCCGATAGGGGGCCCTGACAGTCGTCTACGTTATGAAAGTTTGTGGTGACGGAACTGCGAGTGCATAGAATTTATAACACGTTATTTAGAAAGTGTTTGTCCTGTTGCAAATATTTAAAGTTGGCGGTAACAGCACACATCGACATTCGATGTGGAGTTGGAATGCCGAGCTCAGTAGCGACCGGAGTGTGTCTCGAATGCATGACGTGTGGCGAAAACCTTCGTCTTATCGCACACAGCACAACTGTCAGATGTGAAAACAGAAAGAACCTGCCTCTGTATGTCTTTGAGTGGTCCACATGCATCATTGATTAGGCCTACCATGAAAGTATGTTAAAGATACCCGCTTTGCTTCTGAATAAAATTCACTCGACTTGACACAGTTCTCTTAAGCGTGCGATGAAGTGCTCGATTTATGGCCGCCATATTTAAGAATGAGACTTAAGCATGCTAAGGACCGTTCTCAAATATTGGCCCATTCTTAGCTTAAAATCTAAGAATTGAGAATTAAGAATTTTGTAGATAGTCAAAAGTTGAGCATATGCTTAAAGTTTAGCATATACTCAGAGTTAAGCATTGAGAACGGAGTTAATAAGTTTCGTGCAAGCGGGGCCAGGTCGTTTAGGTACCCGGTCGTTTCGGTACTTCTGAAAGTCGTTTCGGTACTTCTGAAAATTGTTTCGGTACTTATGAAAAACACACTTGGTACCAAGTTATAGTCAACGTCACCATTATTTCAATAATTTCTAAGTATAGCGGGACATATATATAACATGTATATATATATTTAGCTGCTCAGTTAAAAAAGCAAATGTTAAAAAAATAACCATCGCGTATGTTGCGGGATCACGTTTGAAGTACGAAAACAATGATTGACTGATCTGCGTGATTGTTTAAACAACTACGAAAGCAACCGTTAAATAAACAACCAACAATAAATAACAAATGATAAAGGAAGTATCGAAACAATAATCAAAATTGTTGAAGTACCGAAACAACTTAAATACAAGTACCGAAACATCTTCTTTTTGAAGTACCGAAACTACCGGGTACCGAAACGACTGTACCCAACAGAAAAGAGATAGTGTGCTTCCACTGGTGATCGAACCTAGAAACAAAATAGTACCGATATAGAATATGATGCACCGGTGTCACTTGTTAACGGATCGATCCGTATTTTCTCAACGTTGCTAGCAACGGTCACATTGTAGTCTGTTGTGTCCTTGTTAAACGCCGGAGTCAATTTTCCAGGTTTGACAGCCAACTTTTCTAGATTGCAGTCGTCCATCTTGAAACTTAGGAAGCTTCAGTGCGGACCTTTAAATAAGCATAATTCTTTCAAGAAAATTACTTAAAAAATACCTTTGTTCGAAAAAATAATGTAAACATAATTGGCATTTTGTTGGATCTAAAAATCAATATAATGCTGCATATTTATGATTTATAACAATCGAAGCTACTAACCGGATGTGTACAAAATATTACGCGGGAAAGAACAAATTTTGACAAGGCGGGAGGTTTTCTAAAGAGTGGGAAGAAATGGCATCAGATGAAGACTTGAAGGACGAATTTTCAATTTTTGGTGTAGATCTTGAAAATGAAGATGTTATAGATAAATGTAAGCGATAAATTGTTGATATGACCGAGACGAATATGCTCTATTTTAGTTGGTGTCAAATACGATTTGTTTACTGTAGTAGCATTGTTAGGATACCAACGTTTTGTCCTGTCAACTAGTTCCGTACAATATATACAGTTATATGCTGTACAAACTTTCGACAACTCAAACGTGTTATTGAATATTCTCGACTGCGACATGAAATAACGTCACTCTATACAAACCGAATAACGTATAGCACAATTACGGGACCGATCGCTTACAGCTGAAGACTAAAGTCTGGTTAGCTTTACTGTATGGCGACCTGTTATCGTGAAAACTATTGTGTATTGTGTCGACTTCCCAAAATTGTGCATCATTACTAGTGTAAAAGATGTGGATTAATAAGGTTGCCTTACAAGCGTCAGTTGTATGGAATTTCCCTTTAGCTCAGCTGTAGAGCATCAGGCTTGAGAGGCAAGGGTCGTGGGTTCGAGCCCCAGCGACGGCACTATCTTTATCACTATTCCTTGACCTATTACAAAATGGTGCCGTTGACCCTTCCCGTTCAAGGTAGGCGAACCCTTGGCGGGGAGTCAAAGAACCAGGGTTGGTGTTTGAAAAAAGGGGGAAATAGGGTAAAAGATGTGGATTAGTAAGGTTGCCTTACAAGCGTCAGCTGTAGGGAATTTTCCATTAGCTCAGCGGTAGAGCATCAGGCTTGAGAGCCAAGGGTTGCGGGTTCGAGCCCCAGCGACGGCACTATCTTTATCACTTTTCCTCGACCTATTACACTAGTATGGGGGGGGGGTGTACATAACATAAACTGTACTGAACTGACTGTTCAGTTGAATCAGTTCATGTGTTGATCGATAAAATATATGTTGACCATATTCAATAAATATTTTGCAGGAGTTCGGGTTCATCAGAAAGCAGAATATATCATTACTATATCATAATTAATATCTCTCTTTAAATTACCATGAATCTCTGCCAGTTCTTCTTTTATTGTTTACCGAGTATTTATATTTTATTTTATTTTATTTATTTTTCTCAGTAAAAGAGTTGTGTGTCCTGTACCGACTCGATGCATCACAAATCAGCACAGAATGGATTGCTTTCTACAACACAAAGAAGTCCAAAGGAAACCTCGCTCTCAGCTGTGAGGTTTTGGATCAATTTGACAGAGAGGTGTGTTGTAAGATGATGGTAGAATCGATCTATTGAAAAACTTTGTGGTTAGTAAATACTTATAATGAACACTTAAGAAGGATATTTTATGATTCATGTATTTTGAAGTGTAAAATTTTCATTTTAGAGTACTTGCCTACAGACTTAAATATTTTGTCTTTTTTTACCATTATAAATTCAAACAACCTCAGTCCATGCGAAATACAAATATTCTTGCTGGACATTCGGTCTGGTAACTATCCCAAGCTTACCGGACCAGAACAAATTTTACCTGACATTTCGATCAGGTTAACTTGATAACACTTACTAGTCTGAAGGAAAATAAAAATAAAGTGACAAAAATTGTTTGATGTGTACAATAATTAAATGAAAATCATAACTGGATTTGGTTTTGGCTGTGGTTTGCCAGGTTTTGCCCCAGTCCTGTAACAAAGCATTATTCTTCACTCCATCACTGTCATTACAGATTACCACAGCGCTTGATTGCACTGAATATTACAGAGGCATAATTTAAAACGCTTAAGTGACATGACTCAAGACAACTCTAAGGTAGAAGACGTATGCCGAACATTTGGTCTGGATTTGCAATTGTGATTGCTGATCATAAACTGGCAGTAATTTTTACCGCACATTTCTGTCGGACTGGCATATTTCGCATGGACACCTTACCCCACCCCCCAAAAAGGAAGGATGCAATCAATAGGATTCCATATCAATATTAATATACACAGGTGAAACAAGGCATCAATATAACCAAATCACATCACCACATCACCAACAATAAAAGTACTGGAGACAACAAGAATGTTTTTACTTATCCACTGTCTGGGCTTCAGCCTAGAGGCTGAACATACATATGATCAGGATATTGAATTAAGGCTTTTGCCTGCGTTCAGTATTATTATGTTATAATTATAACTCCTAATCAATATTAATATACACAGGTGCAACGAAGCATTAGGATATGGCAATATATTGAAGAACAGTTTATCACAATGAAACACTGTACTTGTGAGTAGCAATACAATACACAATCCTATGGTAATGCCACAGAAGATTAACATACCGTCATTGAGTACTATGTGTGGGGCGTTTTGTTATATTTTTACATTTCTGTATATATCAAATCCAAGTTCAAAAGAAAATGTTCCATCTTCAATAAATATGTAATAATAATAATATACAGCATTTGTGATATAGCGTCCTATCTAGCTTACATAAACCACTCTAAAGCGCTTTACAGTACATAGATATACATTTTTTACAATCAATACAATTAGCTTATACATTAATCAATACAATTTTTGAGGAATTTGCAGGAGCTGCCTTATCAGGCGCTAACTACTATGCCACCTGGCTAATATCTCCCTATGTGTATCCCTGCGTGTTTGCTGGAGATGAATTGTGTTCTGTTTGTAGAGGGACCTTGCTTCTAACAGTATCATTTAAAGTGACACCTCACTTGAATGCAACAGCACAGATACCACACAACATCCACCCCAGACCATGTTGTATGTGTGGGCAGGAGAAAAACACTTTCTCTGAATACTCCATGCGTACGACGACATTGTGGAAGTCCGGAGTGTTAACCACTCGACCAATCCACCCATATAGAAACACTTACAGGGATACTTGGGTTATTTTCATGAAGACCTGTCAGATATGAATTGATTTTATGTAAGGTTTTGGATAGCAAGTAATGTATTTTATTCACATTCACAGAGACTTAACAAGAAGACGCCACGCACACCACAAGTCAAGAAAAAATCTGGTCCAACTGTGTATGATGTCAATACTGTTCAGAATGGGTATCCTTTATTTCTGTAGAATTGAAAGAGAAAATGAACAAGTTGAATGCACTGAATTGATTGAAATTTGTGTTAATTTTCTTTTTTAAATAAGAACAGATGTATCCTTAATGTTACCTAGTATTGACGAGAATGAGGCTGTTGAACTTTACAATGCCTACTCTGGAAATTCCACACCATCGAACACAAAGAAGGTGGCTGTCTCACAAAAGCGCCAGTTGACTCCTGATAACCCACCAGTGAAACGATTCACTAACAGTGTCCGTAGTCCCATGGTCCCCTTCTCCCCAGCCAGCTTCTCTCCAGGGTAACAAGCATTTAATAATCTGTTTGCATAGGATAATTCAATAAGTTTAATTATACTGTAATAATGAAATTTAAATAATCAAGGTTTTTTTTTATTATTATTAAATTCCTTGTTTCGTCCATGCTTTTAGTTCATTTTAGTAGTTTGAACATTCTCATGGCCAAGAAACTAAGACTTACCTTTCATTTTAAATTATCTTGAATTCTACATTTTCGGTATAGAGCAAATAATTAAAACAATGCACAGATACATCTTTCTGCCAATTATACTGGCTTATCAGGTATTTGATACTTTCAAATTAGTTGTAAATGTCTAAGATTTGTACTAAATAAATGATTGTTTATATTACATAATAAGAAAAACTTCTTTTAAAACCTTGGTTTCATACAATATTTAACTGAGTTCTGCTGCCTTGTTGATTTTTTAGGATAACTCCCTCAAAGAAGTTTAGCTCAAGGTCGAATGCAGGAGAAAACGTTGCAGCACTTGGGGTGAATGACAACACTGACTGGAAAGGTCAAGGCCACAATGTACACATAGCCTATTACGATTCCAGAAATGCTATGGAACCACACTTCAAGTACATGTTTCAAAAGTTGACAGAAAAGGCAAATGGTACGTACTCTAGTAATTCTAAGTGTTTGTTGTTATATAAAATATAGAAGTATGTATTCTTCAATCCTGATTTAATGAAAATCCACATTTGTTACCAGTACACCATGTACCCATTACTCAGTAAATGTGTTTGTTACTAGTTAATATGTAGCTTTAACTAACTTTTCCAGTCCTGAATGACATGATTGAGGACCTAGCGGAACAGCTCCAAGACCACCATAAGATAGAGGATCTGTCCCACGTAGCTCTGCCGATCCAGGAGCCTGTCACCGTGGTGGGGCGTGTTGGCTGTGATAGTATAGGCAAGCTGAATGCCAAGTCTGTGATACTGGAGGGCTCCCTGGAGACATCTGCTGGTCGATGTATCCCTGTTGATCTGACAGAGCTCCAGGAATTCTCACTTTTCCCAGGACAGGTATGTAACAACTGATGACCAAATTGGTTGTAGAGTGTGCATAGAGTTGGAGGTCCTGGTTGGAATTTCTTTCTAGCAATGACATTTGTCTGCTCCTGTTGCATTAAAAACCATTAAAATAGCCTAGTAATAGTATTAAATACATGAAATAGCCTAGTAATAGTATTAAATACATAAAATAGCCTAGTAATAGTATTAAATACATAAAATAACTTTGCTGGCTTTTTAGTGATTTCTTAATGAAGGTAAAACAAAACAACAAAAATGAAAAATTGTACTCTCAAATTTAAAACCAAGATCAAGAAAAAGAGTGTTAGCAGACAGAAAAACTACCTGTGTGTTGCTGTTTTAATTTTGGGTTATAAACCCCATTCTGTATTTTCCTAAAATCGGGAATGACAGATACTTACTGTAGCAGTCCCTATCTGTAGATCAAAGACTTGTGTAAGTTGCATCTTCAAAATAATATGCTATAATAATCGAATTAACTGGCGTCCTTGTGTTCAGGGGTTGATTGTATTAGGGGCATCATCAACTTTTTGTGTGTAATATAATTACAGACAGATTTAAATCATTTCATCATGTCTTCTGGTACAAGTTGTAAAAAAACCCACTGATAGTTGTAGATCAATGCTAAAGCTTAACTGTGCGTCTGTTTTACCGGCACCAACATCAAATGTACTGTTGTAAAACTAACACTGGATAGTGAGAAACCGAAATTTGGTATAGTGACAAATTGTAAAGTTACTAAACACTTCTTTGTGATAATTTTGTCAGTTGTGCCATTTTGCTTTTGATTATTTGATATATATCAATTCATAGGTGTACTAAGATATATGCTCTTAAAACTACTTTTAAGTTCCCCTGGCCCAGTCAATGGAGCAAGCATATAGTCTGTATTTCACCAGCATGAGAAGGTTTCAAACATTTCATATCTTCAGGTGTAGTTCAGTGGACTTTTGCACTCAATTTTATTGGAGCAAACAGCATTCCTCTTGGAAACAGTGAAGTATTTATTTATAATATAACTAACTTGTATACTGTCATTTTCAGATCGTTGCAATGGATGGAATCAACAATACTGGACAAAAGTTTGTTGCAAAGAAGTTACACAAGGTAATTTATTTTATGTTTCATTTTCGTTCTTTTTCCAATAACAGTACAGGATTGTTTTCAGTTTTCTATTTCCAAACATTAAATATATTTCTATAGAAATGGTTTTGAGGTATAAACTGCACTAAAGGACAAGTATTTAGATTTTAAGATATAGTATATGATTTTATGAAACATTTCTGATTGATTTGTAGGGTGTCGGCCTTCCTCTGCCAGATGTAACTGTAAAGTCAGAAACAGGTAAAATACAAGTCTATACTAGTTGTGTTTTATATTCAGGGTATGTGTGAAGTATAAAGCTGGTAGATACATTTGTTGATATCAGCTCTGCTGTTTGTACATGTGAAGTGTAAAGCTGGTAACAAAGATTGTCTGAACATGACGATAGGATACTGTGGTCACGATACAGATAATAACAGTAGATGCAAAGCAAAAAGATTTGTTGCAAAATTGTTAAAGGCAATATTACAACTGGAAATGGACTTGGTCCAAAATGGGCATAGGTTTCATACAGTTTATGTCTTTGGATGTGCATGCTGAGCTGGAGCGGTCACTCGCCACTCCCAAAAAATATTGTATGTGTATCGGTACCTCCCAAAAAATATTGTTTATCATACCCTGTTCAAAATATCGTGATATGTCGTTGCACAATATATCATTGCAGGCCTAATATTAGCTGTACATCAATTATAGTCATTAAAGTCTTATTACAGATCCTACCAATTTACTTCAGGGAATGAGAATCAGTTTTTAGCTCACCTGGCCCGAAGGGCCAAGTGAGCTTATGGCATGGTGCGGCGTCCGGCGTCCGTCCAGCGTCAACTTTTCACTTTAAACAACTTCTTCTCAGTAACCAAAAGGTCTAGTGTGATGATATTTGGCCAGAAGCATGCTTGGATGAAGGGCTACCAAGTTTGTTCAAATAAATGACCTTCATCAATTTTCAAGGTCACAGGGGTCAAATATGTTAAAATCTTTTAAACAACTTCTTCTGAATAACCGAGAGGCCTAGGGTGATGATATTTTGCCAGTAACATGCTGGGATGAAGGGCTACCAAGTTTGTTCAAATAAATGACCTTGACTTATATCCAAGGTCACAGGGGTCAAATATGTTAAAAACATTTAAATAACTTCTTCTGAAAAACTAAGAGGCCTAGGGTGATAATATTTGACCAGTATAATGCTGGGATGAAGGACTGCCAGGTTTTATCAAATAAATGACATCGACTTATATTCAAGGTCACAGGGGTCAAATATGTTAAACAATTTCTTCTGAATAACCGAGAGGCCTAGGGTGATGATATTTGGGCAGTAATATGCTGGGATGAAGGGCTACCAAGATTGTTCAAATAAATGACCTTGACTTATATTCTAGGTCACAGAGGGCAAATTGTTTTAAACATTTAAACAACTTCTTCTGAATAACCAAGAGGCCTAGGATAATGCCAGTAACATGCTGAGATGAAGGACTACCACGTTCAAATGAATGACCTTGACATATATATTTGAAGGGCACAGGGTTCAAATATGTTTAAAACCATTGAATGACTTCTTCTTAATAAGCAAAAGGCCAAGGGTGATGATATTTGGCCATTAACATGCTGGGATGAAGGACTACCAAGTGAATGACCTTCGCCCATATTCAAGGTCACAGTGGTCAATATATGTTTAAATCTTAAAATGATTTGTTCTGTATAACCAAAAGGTCCAGGGTAATGATATTTTTCCAGAAGCATGCTGGGTTGGAAGACTATAAACTCTGTTCAACCTAATATTGTAATATCCTTGTTCGACATTCAAGGTCACAGGTGTCATATGTTTAAATCTTTCAATAGATTCTTAATGAATGAAACACTGATATTTTGCCTGTATCTGTATTTTAGTCCACTTTTAAGATTACAAGTGTGAGATTAATACCAGGTGAGCGATGCAGGCCCATTGGGCCTCTTGTTTACAATATTTTCAAGGAGTTTTGTGTCATTACAGTGTAGTCTAGTTATACATATAAAAAAAAAAGTACTAAACTGAGAAAAAATGAAATTGACTATTAAGGGTCAAGGCCTGAGGACAAAACACGTAAAATTCCAACTTTAAAAATTATTCACAATTTTATTTTATTCTCTAATTTTGAGGAATATGTATGATCAAGCTTCATTTATTCAGCCACCACTATCCAACTATCCACCCACATTTAGTGGTGTCACCAATATGGTTGTCCAACTATCCAGCATCATTAGTCGTGTCACCACTAATATGGTTGTCCAACTATCCAGCCTCATTAGTCGTGTCACCACTAATATGGTTGTCCAACTATCCAGCCTCATTAGTCGTGTCACCAGACTCGCCACTTATCTAGTTGTCCCACTATTTAGCCAGCATTTCCATACAAGAAAATTCTTGGAATGAAGGTGTCTGGACTAAAAAATTGTATGCCTGAACATTTGTTTATGGTTCTTTATTATATAAGCAAGGAATGGAGCTATGTTTTATAAATACATTACCGCATGTTATTTTCAGGAAAGCTGAGTGTAATGGTGGCCACAGGACCGTTTACAACCTCTGATAATTTGGCATATGAACCTCTGACAGACCTCTGTAAATACATCAGCCGTGACTCCCCAGATGTCTGTATACTGGTGAGGCCTACTGCCAAAACAAGCAGCTTTGCTCTAGCTAATAAACTTCATTGTTTTGAAGCATTTCATTATTAACACAATAAATATTCAGAAGAAAAATATTTATAGCTCTGTGGAAATGGATTTGTCTATATATACATGAAAGGATTGGATATCAATGACAGCTTATTCTTACATGTGTTGTGTTTGTTTTACTGGGAGAGAAGGGGACAGGGCCTTTAAAAAGCTCAAATGATTTCTGCTGCATATGTAACTTCATCTTGTTAGAGATTTGGTTCCTACCTTAACTAATTTATTTGTATTTCTTTTGTAGCTGGGTCCATTTGTTGATGTAAAAAACGATCAGATAGAGGTAAGTTATAATAAATTGGTTCTGAAAAAGATATGTTGGGTTGAATTGGTTTAGTTGGCTCCGTTAATTAATAGCCAGGAATTAATGGATCCTTCGTTTTATCAGTATATATGTCTTCTAGTGGAGATTGTTTATTGATGAATTATACTCGTAGGGTAATTATGTGTCCCAGAAAAAAGGTGGCATCATTTCACTATTTAAGCGTTATGATTATTATGGCCTACCCCAAATAAAGTTTGGGTTTCGGGGGGAGGGGGGGATTTTACTAGAATCTGTATCTGTCTTCAGACACAGGTTTCTTGGATTACATCTCCTTAATAATTTCATAGTCATTGCCACCTTATCAGTATTTAGATATAAGGTTATGTTTAAGTAAATGCAATTTATATTTATTTCATCACTTTTATGTGTATTATGTCCCTTTAAATGTCTTAATTACTTCTCTTAAATTACTGAATAGATTGGATTGAAACTTTGTACACATTATACAATCAGTAAGTAACTTTGTTGATACCAGAGGTAATGTTCAGTTTATTTTCGTTTACAGAGTTGTTGCCCTTTATGAGCATTGCAGTTTTGTTCCGACATCTAGTCCCTAAATATTTTTTCATGCAGCATCTTTTAAACCTGGTAGGATTATTAATCTGTGCTTTGATCTTGTGAAAATTTAAGGTGTTAATTATGTAGATGTGTTATATGTCTATCAAGGATAAAGTTTCCTAGAATTATTTAGAAGAACTAACATACATTCATATATTGATTAGCAGGTGCTATTGAGGTAGAGTTTTCGTTTGCAGTTGTATTATTTCTGGAACAAAGACATCATTTAATGTTCATGAGAATCGTTTAACTTGAAGATACACCTGTTCTAATTATACCACACAAAGAAAACATGTGCTGCCATTTAGATAATACAGCTTGTCGGGATGGGATTAGGAAGTAGATCAGAATGTGATGAGATTGTTTCGTAACAACTGTAAATATTTATGGATTTTTCTCCTACTTAATGGTAAAACTTGGACTGAATTTCAAGATCTGCAGATTTGGTACTTATTTAATTAGGATGCAGGCATTTCCTTAATTCTGATTGGTTAATGCTTTTCAGATGTTAATACATGTATGAGTATATCACATTATTAATTCCATGAATTTGTTTGTGAATAAGTGCCAGTTTCTGATTTTACTTTCAGAAAGGAAATTGCACAACCTCATTTGATGACCTTTTCTGGACACAAATGAAAAGCCTCAGTGACATTGCAGACAAGTGAGTTTTATCTTTTTCATTTCAAATCAACTTTACTGTAATAATTAAATGTACAGTAGGATTAGGCACATGTGTTGCAAATTAAAGCTTGTTCCTGTGAGCATATTTTATGTCGGAATGAAATGACTTTGGGTGCTATGGGTCATTTTTGGCCTCATAAGAAGTTTTAAAAAATCAGCTTGAATTGATTTACCTCGTTCTTTTACATCATATTGGTTAATTAGGGCTATCTTTCCTGGTGCAAATTTTTTTCATTTCGCATACGTATATGCCCGCCCATAGCAACAAAATTGTGTTGCTATGCAGAAAAGCCAAAATATGGTGTTTATGGACAGTTAGCATGCAGAAATAAAAACCTTCGGTTGTGACAACTGAAAGTTCCTTTTTACGAATAAACACTGGTATGACAATGTTTAAGATGCCAAATATTTATTTGTTGGTGCATGCGGAGACTTTCAAAAATTGAATTGTTGAGTTAATTTGTTTCATAGTGACCAAATGCAATTTTCAATGTTACCAGCGCACAATAGACGATATACACGATACCTCTCTTTGTTATGCCAAATTCTTCATTTTTCCTAGATTACAAATATAACAACTAATTCTAAAGCGCTGATGAGGTGGGAAATTACCCTTAATGTAGAGTAAAATAGTTTGTATAACAGTATGACTATAAATGTTTGTATAACAGTATGACTATATACATGTTTGTATTACAGTATGACTATATAAATGTTTGTATTACAGTATGGCTATAAATGTTTGTATTACAGTATGACTATATACATGTTTGTATAACAGTATGACTATATACATGTTTGTATTACAGTATGACTATATAAATGTTTGTATAACAGTATGACTATAAATGTTTGTATAACAGTATGACTATATAAATGTTTGTATTACAGTATGACTATAAATGTTTTTATTACAGTATGACTATATACATGTTTGTATTACAGTATGGCTATATAAATGTTTGTATAACAGTATGACTATAAATGTTTGTATTACAGTATGACTATAAATTTTTGTATTACAGTATGACTATATAAATGTTGGTATTACAGTATGACTAAATTTTTGTATTACAGTATGACTAAATTTTTGTATTACAGTATGACTATACATTTTTGTATTACAGTATGACTTTATAAATGTTTGTATTACAGTATGACTATATAGATGTTTGTATTACAGTATGACAATATAAATGTTTGTATTACAGTAAGGGCTGTAAGTTTATAGTGGTGCCTTCCTACAGAGATGTCCACCACGACTATGTGTATCCCCAGCCTCCATTTGATCCAAAGAACTTTAAGCAAACAGTAAGTCAACATGTATTTCAGCATTTGTCTTGTTCACTATTTGGACCATATTTTTATCAAAGGGTGAATAATAGCAATGTCTAGGTTTGTTTGAAGATTAAGTACAGTACTGATGCTGACTTAAATTTAGGAACAAGCATTCCAATTCATTCATTCAAACATATTCAATTGATCAATATCAATTAAAAGGATTAGGCTTAATTTCTCACAACTTACTTGGCCCTCAACTGTATTCCATTAATCAATATTAATTACAAAACTAGAACTGTAAGCCAATTCTAACTAATTCCACCCACTCCTATTTAAACCAGAACTGTAGGCTAAAGGCTAACTATAGCAAAGCATTGCAAAGTAATACATAGTCTTCCACCAGTAATTATTTCTTTATTTACTGAGCTGTACACTTATTTAAGTATATATGTCACTGACATACTTCCTGTACTCCCTCCCTATGCCAAAACATACTTGTGTACCAAATCTTGTTAGCCCAGATGAACCAGTTTTGCTGAAATCATCCTAGTAGTTAAGGAAGAGTTGCCAGGACAAAGATTTTTAACGAAGGGCCATAACTCCTTAAAAAAGGTTGAAATGAAACAATATTACCCTGATGCACAACATCAGGGGGTAATTACCATATATATATATATGTAAACTTTCATTGAAATCGGCCCAGTAGTTTATGAGGCAGACAAAGTTTTTTCACAACCAAGGGTCGGAATGAAAAAATGATACCTAGATGCACAACATCAGTTCGTAGTTTATATCATATTTGAAAATTTTCATTGAAATTTGCCCCTTAGTTTTGGGGTACATGTACTGCATGCGCGGACAATTATTTTTTGAAGAAAGGGACATAACTTTGTAAAATAAAAAGGGGGGGGGGGGGGGGTAGAATGAAAAAATAATACCTGGATGCACAACTTCGGGTGGTATCCCTACTGCAGTACTTCGGACCAATATCTTTTTTCTCTCAGTACTTTTATTTTGGAGCACTTTAAGCCTCTCAGCCTGCCTCCTTTCTTTAGTCTTGGCACATCTGTCTACCCACAAAATCACCAGCTTCTTTACATTTACCACAGTACAGATGTTGGTCTTTGTGATGTCACTACTATGTCTAAAAGTCAGCTGTGCATGAAAGCCCTTTGCCTTCATGCCTTACCATTTTGAAGATGCCAGTTAGCCTGCATGTCACCTTGTTTACTGGGTCATGATCTTAAAGACTGATGCAAGTCAGCCACGGCTTGCCTTTTACCTCTTCCCTTGACATTTCCTTCCTTCTCCAGGGTGTTGGCCAGTTCTGTCAGCACATAATCATGCTTTGATGTGTCGTAAGTACTATCAAGTCAGCAAATGATCTTTGCTCATTGCTTTGCACACAAAAGTACATGATAGGTCTTGAAACCATCTCATCTGATTTTACTGCCGTGATGAACCGAGCCATACTGTAGACATGTACACTGATATTTATTTCCTTTTCCTTAACTCTTGTCATTCCTAACCTCGATGTACAATTGGAGTGGCAACATCAATAGCGAAATCAGTCATAACTAGCCACATCATGTATTTCCATGATAGCCTAGTCATAATATTGCATCTTGCTGTCTCACTCTAGCTGTTCTTGTATCTTTGAAATTGCAGAGTGTCGTAACAAGGCACCTATACTTCTGTGGTTTGAACTTTTCATGTTGACATTAATCAATGTTTTTTGTACTACTGCAGGTACTAGGAAGTTTGGCCACTTGATGGACTACCCTAAGATTTTATAAATAGATGTGCAAGTTTAAGTGATATTTTGGTAGTTCATGCTGCACTGATGGGTCCTCTGATTCTGTTATAATTAGTTAATTTTGATTATCAACAGGTGCTTTCCTTACCCTTCAACCAATTTCAAGACCATAATTTGTTTGTGTTATGTTGTTCATTGCAGTTGTCAAAGAACCTACACTTCATGCCAGATCCATGTACAGTGTGTGTCAACAACGTTGTGTTTGGTGTCACCTCCACAGACGTCCTCATGCAGCTCGGAGCTGAGGAAATCTCATGGTAGGTCATCTGGAGATCATACAGGTCATCTGGAGATCATGCATGTCTTAGTTATTTGATGATTTTAACATTTATAGAAATTTAACATTCCCAATTAAAGTTGGAACAGGAAAATAATAATACATGACTGTAAATTATTTGCTTAAACAAGTTTAGTCCGAGAAAGATATTTAAAGCAATGCTTGAGGAGTTTGAAATTGATAACTTAGAAATCATTGTGATTTTTTCAGTTGTAGATTTGGATTGATTTTAAAATCCATAATTCTTAAATATTTGTGAAGTACATGTATGCGTAAGATGACCGACTATTCCATATGTTTATATCTGGTATTGCAGCAACATCCCTGGGTCTACTGATCGTCTAGGGCGACTAACACAGCACCTTCTTACCCAGAGAAACTATTACCCCCTGTTTCCTCCTGCAGACGAAGTCAACATTGACTACAAATACTTTGAGGACAAAGGAAGGATCCCAGTTACTCCCCATGTACTCATTGTACCATCTGATCTTAAACAATTTGTCAAGGTGACTTCACTTTCTTCTTTGTTGTTTGACCTGAAAATATATATCTAAACGACTCGATGTCTCTAATTGTGATATTCGTTATTAGTTAATCTTTAACAGTTTGTCAAGGTAATTTTCAACTTATACATAGTACCTTCTTAATGTAAAGGCGACACCCCTCTTTATCATCGAAAGAATTTTTCCTGTGGCCATGTTGGGGCCAAAATTATTTCCCAAAGCTTTTAAAATTTCCAAATCTCAATTTTCTTAGGGGGAATTCTCAGCCTATATTTAGACAACAATTTTACATTAACATCTACAATGAATTAATCGTATACAAATAAGTATGTTTAAGTCTTTAAGCTGATGCTTTTGAAAAACAAAATCAGTATTTGGTAGGATTCTGAAAATTTCCTATTTGGTAAGTGACTGCTCTATTGGCCTATGTATACAAATAAAAACACTATATCTGAAATACAAGCTGATTTTAGTGAGTTTGAGAAACTGAGGAACTAAGGTGTACATTGTCCAAGCGGGTTCTCCCATCAGTGACATGACAGTATATTATAAAACTCCTTTTTTTTTTCAGGACATTCAAGGATGTTGTTGTATAAACCCAGGACGACTCGCCAAGGGACAGTGTGGGGGGACATACTGCCGGCTCGTGATACACACAGACCAGCTATCACAGAGTACCAACTCCTCCTCAGTCATACCTCATCTCTCAGTCCAAGTCCTCCGAGTCTGATACACACACAGACCAGCTATCACAGAGTACCAGCTCCTCCTCAGTCATACCAATCTCTCAGTACAAGCGAGTCTGATACACACACAGACCAGCTATCACAGAGTACCAACTCCGAGTCTGATACACTCACAGACCAGCTGTCACAGAGTACCAACTCCTCCTCAGTCATATCTCATCTCTCAATACTAGTCCTTTGAGTCTGATACATACACAGACCAGCTATCACAGAGTACCAGCTCCTCCTAGTCTGATACACTCACAATCCAGCTATCACAGAGTACCAGCTCCTCCTAGTCTGATACACTCACAATCCAGCTATCACAGAGTACCATCTCCTCCTAGTCTGATACACTCACAGACCAGCTATCACAGAGTACCCACTCCTCCTCAGTCAGATACACTCACAGACCAGCTATCACAGAGGACCAACTCCTCCTCAGTCAGATACACTCACAGACCCGCTATCACAGAGTACCAACTCCTCCTCAGTCAGATACCCTCACAGACCAGCTGTCACAGAGTACCAACTCCTCCTCAGTCATATCTCATCTCTCAATACTAGTCCTTTGAGTCCGATACATACACAGACCAGCTATCACAGAGTACCAGCTCCTCCGAGTCTGTTACACACACAGACCAGCTATCACAGAGTACCAACTCCTCCTCAGTCATATCTCATCTCCCAGTACAAGTCCTCTGAGTCTGATACACACATAGACCAGCTATCACAGAGTACCAGCTCCTCCGAGTCTGTTACACACACAGACCAGCTATCACAGAGTACCAACTCCTACTCATTCATACCAATCTCTCAGTACAAGTCCTTCGAGACTGATACATACAAAGACCAGCTATCACAGAGTACCAACTCCTCCTCAGTCATATCTTATCTCCCAGTACAAGTCCTCTGAGTCTGATACACACACAGACCAGCTATCACAGAGTACCAGCTACTCCTAGTCTGATACACTCACAATCCAGCTATCACAGAGTACCATCTCCTCCTAGTCTGATACACTCACAGACCAGCTATCACAGAGTACCATCTCCTCCTCATTCATACCAATCTCTCAGTACAAGCCCTTCGAGTCTGATACATACAAAGACCAGCTATAACAGAGTACCAACTCCTCCTCAGTCATATCTCATCTCCCAGTACAAGTCCTCTGAGTCTGATACACACATAGACCAGCTATCACAGAGTACCAGCTCCTCCGAGTCTGTTACACACACAGACCAGCTATCACAGAGTACCAACTCCTCCGCAGTCATAACTCATCTCCCAGTACAAGTCCTCTGAGCCTGATACACACACAGACCAGCTATCACAGAGTACCAGCTCCGCCGAGTCTGTTACACACACAGACCAGCTATCACAGAGTACCAACTCCTCCTCACCTCCTCAGTCATATCTCATCTCTCAATACTAGTCCTTTGAGTCTGATACATACACAGACCAGCTATCACAGAGTACCAGCTCCTCCTAGTCAGATACACTCACAGACCAGCTATCCCAGAGTACCAACTCCTCCTCAGTCAGATACACTCACAGACCAGATATCACAGAGTACCAGCTCCTCCTCAGTCAGATACACTCACAGACCAGCTATCACAGGGTACCAACTCCTCCTCAGTCAGATACACTCACAGACCCGCTATCACAGAGTACCAACTCCTCCTCAGTCAGATACACTCACAGACCATCTATCACAGAGTACCAACCCCTCCTCAGTCAGATACACTCACAGACCAGCTATCACAGAGTACCATCTCCTCCTCATTCATACCAATCTCTCAGTACAAGTCCTTCGAGTCTGATACATACAAAGACCAGCTATCACAGAGTACCAACTCCTCCTCAGTCATATCTCATCTCCCAGTACAAGTCCTCTGAGTCTGATACACACACAGACCAGCTATCACAGAGTACCAGCTCCTCCGAGTCTGTTACACACACAGACCAGCTATCACAGAGTACCAACTCCTCCGAGTCGGTTGCACACACAGACCAGCTATCACAGAGTACCAACTCCTCCGAGTCTGTTACACTCACAGACCAGCTATCACAGAGTACCAACTCAGAAGAAAACTTCAGTCTTGTGTGTTTTCTTTTGTGTGCATCTTTGAAATGCATATTAAAAGACCTTGGTGAAACTTTATTTTATGAAGATTTTTCTGATACAGAACGTGCAATTCTGACTTTTTTTTCCTGACAATTTTGAAATTTGAGGTTGTAATAATGTCACTGTATATTATGTATATTTTACACCAATGGATGTGTATGAAATTGGGAAAAAAAATAAAGAATATGTATCAAATTCTATATTCTTTGTAGATTTGTAAAACATCATTATTAGTAATAGTTAGTTCACCTGGCCCTAATGACTACTGGTAAGGTGAGCTTATACCATGGCATTCCTTGTTCATTTGTCGACAGTCTCTTTAAAATAATTTCTGAATCACTGAACAGAACCTCACCAAATTAAACTGGAATTATACTAAAGTGGATGAATTAAAAACTACAGTTTTTATTGGGCCAGGAAGGGGTAATTTTGCCTTATTGCTTTTACTGATTTTAAACATATACATCTGTATCTTTAAGAAAGATGTCGCTCTAGAATACATGTATAACATTGTTTTGAACTTGGTCATAGTGTAAAAAGTTCAGAAACATAGAAAATATAAAGTAATGCAAGGGAAGGGGTACCAGAATTTCCAAATTATTTCACTTTTCATCTAAGACCAGTTTGACTACTAAAGCCATTTTGAGTTTGTTACAGAAATCCTCGACAGATACATGTAGGTTTCCTTAGTCCTTAGTTGTGTATCTGTAATTTTGAGACTAATCAAAAGAAAAACATGTTTTATTTTTGACAGTTAAGTTTTGTTATTAATTCTGAAAACATGCTGGAGTGGGGTTTTTAAGCCATATCTAGGCGACTCTTGACTTGGTTCTTAGTTATGCATGTTTCATTTTCAGCTTGATTAGAAGATGGCAGACAGCTTAGCTTTGATTGCTGAAGTTTGTAAGAACTTTTTCCCAAACTGTAAATTAGATATCATTCTCAAATGTCATAAATAGGCTCTAACTTCTCCCTAGTCGTGCATATACATTTGTATTTCATTTTGAGGTTTTGAACTGCTTGATCCAAAGAAAAATATATTGGTGTGTCCTCATGTAAAATGAATGATGTACAGGAAATAATCAAAGTCTTTACAGAATTATACCACATTAACATTGGTGTACAGCTCTTGCTAAATACTGATTCATTACTTTATAAAACTGAGGAAAACAATGTTAGAAAAGATAAAGTTCTACAGCTGAAACCATCGCAAGTTAACTGGATTGAAGTAATTAACCTTGACCTTTGACTAAATAATATGATGAAACAGAAACCAGACAAGGAAGTAATTTTTAATTTTCTGGATGTTCAGTGGGATGGCCAGAATGAGTTGGTTTACACCTCAAACTCTTACTAAGTTGATAAGATAAGTTATGGAGTGGAAAGCATCTGTGAATCGGATTTAACCTTTTATAATGGTTTGAAAAAATACAGGTGCCTATAGTTCTACAACTGATAGTATTGGTAAAGATGATGAGATATGGGACATGCCTGCAGAACTACATTTCATGGCTGTTTCTGACTTTAAATTCCTACATTAAAACTAGTGCTTTTGATTGAAAAACTATAAGTTTTGTTCAATTATTACACATTTGTTCACCTGTGGTAAATTATACTTCATTGATATTCTATATGGTATATATCCTGATCCAATAAAACAAGATGGATGCCATGATTATTGGAGACCTTTGACCTGAGCTGGGTTAGAAATTCTGTTCTGATGGTCTGATTTTGTCCATGCTTGGTTAAGTTAGGTTAAATTTTGTTTAACGTCCTATTAACAGCTAAGGTCATTTAAGGACGTGCCTCCATGTGTGTAGTGTATGTGTGCTTGCGTTTGTATGCAGAAGACTGGGTATGTTGCTGTGCTTGCCTCCTTGTTATAGTGCGGATCTGATGCCGACTTTATAGTGCCATCTCACTGAAATGCCATGCCAAAGGCACCCAGCACAGCATTCCGCCTGGTCACATTATACTGACCACGAGTGAACCAGTTGTTGTCAATCCCCGAATTGCTGAACGTTTAGCAGGAAAAAACAACTACCATTTTTAAGGACTTTGGTATGTCCCGGCCTGGGGACAACCCATTGCCTTTCTCATCTGGGCGAACGCTCAACATTCAAGCCAAAGGTGAGGTGTTGCCAAGCAATGCGCTAGGAAATAAAAGGTTGAAAGAAAGATCCCAAATATTGCAATTGGCGCTGCAGATTTATTTTAGTCGCTTTTGTAGAGAAATAGAGAACACCAAAGCAAATCCCCAATTCTGTAGGGGATTCCCAAATTAGATGCCTCATACGCTACAAGCAGGTGTATTCTTTTCCAGACCCCCACCTGCAGGGGTGTCCATACTTGGTTGTAACTGGTACTTGTCGGATTAAATATGTATGTAATGCTTTATTACCAATACATGCATTGCATGGTGATTATGTGTTTGTGTACAGAAAAGATTTTAAAAAACAATTAGAAACATGTTCAAGCTAAAAAGCATAAGCCCTTTCATTTTCATCTTTAGATGCTTTACAAATAATTACAATGGTGACTTTTAAATGTGTATAAAGTTGGACTGTTTTGCTTCGGTTTCAATGATTTTATGAAAATGTACATGAATGTGTTTGTTGTTTTTTCCCCTATAATATCAGATATCTATTTCTATGGACACTGAAAATTCTACACAATTTTAGTGCAATTATAGATATATTAGGCACACAATTAGATTCACCACTAGAAATTACCTGTCAGAAAACAATCAAAACTACTGGTTTTTAGCCATTTTTTCCATAGTGTGCCGTCCATCGTCCCGTCCGTCTGGCGTCAACATTTTACTTTAAGGATGTACACCTCTGAGAAGTCAAAAACTTCCTGTATTAAACTTTTTAAAAAATTCCTGTATTAAACTTTTTTTCTTATATTGATTTTTGGAAAAAGGAGATAATAGAAAATGCAAAAAAAAATACATGCCCGTGTATTCTTTTTCGTGCTATGATTGGTCAAAGATACCAATTTAATACAATATGTGATTTTAGGTGAATTTTCAGGTTTTGACCATTTGCAGAACAAATTCATACAATTTCTTCCAAGTGTGTTATCAGATATGTATGAATGTTTGTAGAATTGATAAAAATATTATTTTCTTTTAAATTATGGAAGTAAAATTTCTTAATCTTATTCATTTTTCTCAGAAATGTGATTTTAGTTACCCCTACCTCTTTTATTTTAATGAAAAAATACATTTTCTCACCAATTTTTGCAGATTAAACGCTTGATATAAAAACTTCCTGTATTAAACTTTTTTTAGTATTCAATGAATCAAAAGGAAATGTGTTTCTCTTTCTAAAACAGCCACAAAAATGGGGGGGTCAAGTGCTTCTTTTTTTGTCCCATATTTATTTGTGTTATTTTTCACCTTTTTCGGAGTCAAAAATCAAAAGTGCTTCAGTTATCCTAATATGTAAAAAAAAATCCAATATATAACTTTCCACTTTTTTGCATATTATTTTAATCATATTGAACATTATAAAGTTGTACAGCAAAATTGAACCTGCTACAATTAAAAATTGTGACACAATGACAATTTAAGCGATCAATCTTGTGTCAAAAAAGGTGATATTTTGGCCCTTTGCGAAGCGCAAGAAATTCACATAATACACTTTTCAAAATGGCCACCAAATTGGTCATTTTTTTCAAATTCTTGTAAAAAATGTTCTACACACAACAGACATCTAGTTTTTTGACATGTTTTTCAGATGTGTGTTTGCTATTAAACCTATCATAATTTGTTAAATATTACAAAAACCCTTTACACCAGATCAAAACGAGACTTGAACGTGACTGAAACCTCAGAAGAGTACATCCTTAATCAACTTCAGAATAACCAAGATTCCTAAGGTGATGGTATTTTGGCCAGTAGCATGTTGGAATGAATTACCTTAGCCCCTTTTCAAGGTTATAGGGGTTACATATGTTAAAATCTTTGAACAAGTAATTTTGATTCAAAGGCCTAGCATAATGATATTTCGCCCATAACATGCTTAAATGAAGTGCTACCTAGTTTTTTCAAATGGATGACTTTATCAAAAAGCTGGATCAGCTTACGTCGACGTCGACACTACGTGACCTTGACTTATAATCACATTGGGTCAAATATTTAAAAACTTCTTCTGAATAACCAAAAGGCCCTGGTGAGGATATTTGGCCAGTAACATGTAGGGATGAAGGGCTATCAAATTTGTTCAAATGAATGACCTTGACTTATATTATATTCAAGGTCACAGGGGTCAATTATATTAAAACAACTTATGAAATTTTGGCAGTGACATGCTGACATAACGGGCTACAAAGTTTGTTAAAATCAATGACCTTGACTTATATCAAGGTCACAGGGGTCAGAAATGTTTTAATTTAAACAACATCTGAATGACAATAATGCCCAGAATGTCGGTATTTGGCCAGTAGACTGCTTTGATGAAAGGTAATAAAGTTATCAAAATGAATTACCTTGACCTATTCCGTCTTTGCGTATTGCAGAGTTATCTTCTCTTGGGGGCAGGGATTGATTGTTAAGTCATTGGTTTGTGTGAGAAAGTTACGTCGTTTTCTCAACAATTGATGACGTTACTCTCACAAAAAAGTGTCGTAACAATCAATACCTGCTCCCAAGAGAAGATAACTCTGCAATACGCAAAGACGGAATATCCATTGGCACATGGGTCAAATATATTTTAAACCTTTAAATATCTTCTTCTGAATAACCAAATGCCAAAAATGTTGATATTTGACCAGTTAAAACATGTTTTGATGAAGGGCTAGCAACTTTTGTCAAATGTGTATATACATACAACTTTAAATGACCTTAATATCAATATACAAAAGGTCTAAGTCCTACTTATGGTGGTTATATTTGGCAAGTAGCATGCTGAGAATTAAAGGGCTATAAAGTTTTTTCGCTGTAATGACCTTGTTTGACTTTCGGAGTCACGGAGTTAAAATGTGTTAGTCATAAATACTGATATTTTGCACGTAGCTTAATTTTTGTCCATTTTAAATGCGATGCAGGCCCGTTGGGCGTCTTGCTATATATTAATATATAATTTCGGGGTTAAGGGATAACGGGGTGGAACGCCTTAAAATATATTAACATCCGGTCGACGTGAGAGTTATCGTCCTTGCATATGTTGACATTTGCATGTACCGTGAACTGTAAAACATGAAAAAGTGAGCTAAATATCTGTTTTCTGTCTGATGATGTAAGTAATGAGCACCGAATTTAATGGATATAATGTTATATATTTCTTCTTAGTGCTCGTGTTTGGGTTTTATAAACTAGCAGGCTAAGTGTAGCACTACTGTAGCATTCTTGGCGACACCAAAAACTTGATAAACAATAGACGGCAGACATTAGACACCAGTGCGTATATGATGTATATAGTGTATTCTGTACTGTAGGTAATGTACACATAATATGAGATTTTGTGTGTCCTGAAATTATGGATATATCGGCAGTATTTGATTATTATAAAGATTGCTTAAATATTGTTTGATGTATAGATAACATTCCGTTTCTAGGCTGCCTAAGTACATGTGCATCTGAACATTAAGAATTAATTGAAAACAAAATTCAGACCATTACTTCAAATAGGTTTGAGAAGGGTGTTTTTTTAACTCAAATACAAAGGACAGCAGTACTAGTGCTATTAACACTTTGACACTCTGAATGAGAGACCTATGTTTAGTGCTCTTTTGTAAGATAGTTTATGGTCTTTAGTATCAACATTAACAACAGGAGAGGAAAGACATGGCCAGACCAGGATTCAAACCTTCAATCTCCAAACTCTATATTGGTACTTTAACAAATTAAATTACCAGGTAACCAGAGATTGACCTAGTTCCTATTAACTCCATTGACAACCATGTAGACTGAGGAAATGTAATGATCCAAATTCCCCCAAAAAATCCTTTAAAACAGAAAGTTTGAACAGTAATTCTTCTCAAAACCTTAAAAGAATAGATTTCCCTGACAATCTTTGTTAACTTAAGACCAAAGACATTTAGACATGCATCAATCTAAAATGAAGTGGTACTCAAATTATGTTTTCCAGCATGCATACAGTCATACAGAAAGATCATCGCATATAATATGCCTAGATTCATCCCCAATATCCAGGGGTTATGCTCACTTTCGCTCTCTGTACCCCTGTAATATGTCATAGTAAAATTAAGGCTCATTGTACGCCACCCTGTGGATGAAACGAGAAGACTAGTTTGATCCTTTGATGTACATCAAAAGAATCTCGCGGTGGTATAACTGTAAAAGTGACTTGCTTCGAAGTCTGGTGTCGCTCCTCTGTAATATTCAAAGGACAGGTATCAGCCTAGTGATTGGTCAGGTTTTTTTACCTGACACCAATCAAATAGCTAGCAGTGTGCCTTCAATTTTCCCATGACATATTCCAGGGGTGTAGAGAGCGAAAGTGAGCATATAACCCCTGGATATGGAGGATGGCCCAGATTATGCCAAAGATCAAAATTGAGCTTACTAGGTAGTTTAAATATGAATCCTCAACCAGTTTCATAATTGATATTTCACCTGGAAACCTTCATCTCTAGGTGATGACAACGTCGGTGTATGAACTACCTACATGCCTTTTTTAAATTGACCCACAAAAACTTAAGTGTCCTCCTTGATTCCATATATTTATATTCTTACAGGGCCACTGTATCATCATAAACGGTATGGGAAATGATGCAGGTCTGTCTCTGTTCCAACTTCCTAACCTCAATAACTCAAGTTCCTGTTGCCACTCAAACTTTATACACGGCATGCTTCCTTACAAAGTGCTTGTTAGGGATTGCTTGTTAGGTGTCACGGTTACTGTTACCATAGTTATAATATTGGTTTCTGCAAAACAAAGCTCAAGTGGGATAATGTTTAACACTTACTTATTGACTGGAAGTGTTTCATAAAGATTCATATGTCTGTAATTTAAAGGTCTATAGGTCGCTGTTACAATGAATAGAGATTATTTTCTGCACAAAATAGAAAATTAGTTTCCACACAGTAATTCTAGTGAGCAGATAGTACTGAAACATAACTGTTTACATATAGATAAGGCTTGCTTGGGATTGAAGTCAGATGACTGTCAATTAGGATAAATAGAAAATCTTCATCAGTAATATAGTTAATTTCAATATTGTAATCCATCACAACAATCAATGGGGCATTGCTATTGTGCAGCCATACTTGATCATAAAGTGTGTTATACTGTGAGTGAGGACATCAATTCTTATGCTGCACCTTAACTAGCATAAATGTGAGGTATTAATATTGTGTCTGTCATGGTGTGCTATATCTCTATACATAATATAAGATATGACTGTCGTCTGTAGATTGTTTGTATATTTTGTTTTTTTCCCTATTTTTCCTTTTCCTGTGTTGTAGGTAAGACATGCCTGATGTCTCTGAGTGAGAACTTTGCACCAGGCAGTCCAGACTCCTGGCTGTCCGAGCATGAGAGTGTAGACTACAATGTCTTCTACGGTAACATGAACTCCGTGATGTTCCATAATGATGTGCATAGTTGTCAGTTCCTCAAGGAGATGAAGGTGCTGTATGATGATGGCCAGTTGACGGATGTGACCTTAAGTGTGGATGGCCATAAACTGCCCGCCCACCGTGTGGTGCTGGCAGCCGCTAGTCCATACTTCAAAGCTATGTTCACACTGGACCTGAACGAGAGCAGACAAGATGTGGTGGAACTGTTCGAGGTCGACTTTGAATCAGTAAGCCAGGTTGTGTCCTATGCTTACACAGGAACCCTGGAAATTTGTCAGCAAAATGTTCAAAACCTGCTGACGGCAGCTTCATTGTTTCAGGTAATACCTGTCCAAAAGGCATGTGCGAGGTTCCTAGAGACACAGTTAGACAACAGTAACTGTGTCGGCATTTACTGCTTCGCCCAGGCTCATAGCTGCCTCTCTCTCCAAGTCAAAGCTCGAGAGCATATCGAAAAGAACTTCATGGATGTTTTTCAGTACGAGGAATTTTTACGGCTTCCCAAGGATAAAATTATGGAAATTGTTGCCAGTGATGAACTTAATGTTGACAAAGAAGATATTGTCTTTGAAGCTATATTAGCATGGGTTGAAGCTAAGGAGGAGGAACGAACAGTGTTAATGGGACAGTTAATGCCACATGTTCGATTTGGTCTCATTTCTTTACGTTTTATGCAAGAAAGAGTGTTGAAAAGCAATTTAATTCTGAAAGACCAGAGTTGTGTTTCTCTACTACAAGACCTGAAGGAGTTTGAAAGCAGTCCTCATTCTTACCAGGGGGAGAACACATTCAGCTTGTCGTTACGTTCTGGTATGATCAAACCAGAGCACTGCATGTTACTGCTGGGAGGAACAGAGAACCGCCGACCTTACATCAACTGTTACAACCCCCTGACAAGGGAGTCTTTTTTCATGGATGACTTCCCTGTGTCTAGGAGATATGGAGATTTTGATGTGGAGAGTCTTGCTGGTGTTGTTACCGACAAAAACCTCCTGTTTGCTGGGGGTGGGAACTATATTTACCACTCTGACAGCTGTGAGCACTTTGACTCGGATGATTCTTTAGATGAATTTGAGGAAAGGGTTGTGAGTAAGGATTTTTNGGTATAACTGTAAAAGTGACTTGCTTCGAAGTCTGGTGTCGCTCCTCTGTAATATTCAAAAGACAGGTATCAGCCTAGTGATTGGTCAGGTTTTTTTACCTGACACCAATCAAATAGCTAGCAGTGTGCCTTCAATTTTCCCATGACATATTCCAGGGGTGTAGAGAGCGAAAGTGAGCATATAACCCCTGGATATGGAGGATGGCCCAGATTATGCCAAAGATCAAAATTGAGCTTACTAGGTAGTTTAAATATGAATCCTCAACCAGTTTCATAATTGATATTTCACCTGGAAACCTTCATCTCTAGGTGATGACAACGTCGGTGTATGAACTACCTACATGCCTTTTTTAAATTGACCCACAAAAACTTAAGTGTCCTCCTTGATTCCATATATTTATATTCTTACAGGGCCACTGTATCATCATAAACGGTATGGGAAATGATGCAGGTCTGTCTCTGTTCCAACTTCCTAACCTCAATAACTCAAGTTCCTGTTGCCACTCAAACTTTATACACGGCATGCTTCCTTACAAAGTGCTTGTTAGGGATTGCTTGTTAGGTGTCACGGTTACTGTTACCATAGTTATAATATTGGTTTCTGCAAAACAAAGCTCAAGTGGGATAATGTTTAACACTTACTTATTGACTGGAAGTGTTTCATAAAGATTCATATGTCTGTAATTTAAAGGTCTATAGGTCGCTGTTACAATGAATAGGGATTATTTTCTGCACAAAATAGAAAATTAGTTTCCACACAGTAATTCTAGTGAGCAGATAGTACTGAAACATAACTGTTTACATATAGATAAGGCTTGCTTGGGATTGAAGTCAGATGACTGTCAATTAGGATAAATAGAAAATCTTCATCAGTAATATAGTTAATTTCAATATTGTAATCCATCACAACAATCAATGGGGCATTGCTATTGTGCAGCCATACTTGATCATAAAGTGTGTTATACTGTGAGTGAGGACATCAATTCTTATGCTGCACCTTAACTAGCATAAATGTGAGGTATTAATATTGTGTCTGTCATGGTGTGCTATATCTCTATACATAATATAAGATATGACTGTCGTCTGTAGATTGTTTGTATATTTTGTTTTTTTCCCTATTTTTCCTTTTCCTGTGTTGTAGGTAAGACATGCCTGATGTCTCTGAGTGAGAACTTTGCACCAGGCAGTCCAGACTCCTGGCTGTCCGAGCATGAGAGTGTAGACTACAATGTCTTCTACGGTAACATGAACTCCGTGATGTTCCATAATGATGTGCATAGTTGTCAGTTCCTCAAGGAGATGAAGGTGCTGTATGATGATGGCCAGTTGACGGATGTGACCTTAAGTGTGGATGGCCATAAACTGCCCGCCCACCGTGTGGTGCTGGCAGCCGCTAGTCCATACTTCAAAGCTATGTTCACACTGGACCTGAACGAGAGCAGACAAGATGTGGTGGAACTGTTCGAGGTCGACTTTGAATCAGTAAGCCAGGTTGTGTCCTATGCTTACACAGGAACCCTGGAAATTTGTCAGCAAAATGTTCAAAACCTGCTGACGGCAGCTTCATTGTTTCAGGTAATACCTGTCCAAAAGGCATGTGCGAGGTTCCTAGAGACACAGTTAGACAACAGTAACTGTGTCGGCATTTACTGCTTCGCCCAGGCTCATAGCTGCCTCTCTCTCCAAGTCAAAGCTCGAGAGCATATCGAAAAGAACTTCATGGATGTTTTTCAGTACGAGGAATTTTTACGGCTTCCCAAGGATAAAATTATGGAAATTGTTGCCAGTGATGAACTTAATGTTGACAAAGAAGATATTGTCTTTGAAGCTATATTAGCATGGGTTGAAGCTAAGGAGGAGGAACGAACAGTGTTAATGGGACAGTTAATGCCACATGTTCGATTTGGTCTCATTTCTTTACGTTTTATGCAAGAAAGAGTGTTGAAAAGCAATTTAATTCTGAAAGACCAGAGTTGTGTTTCTCTACTACAAGACCTGAAGGAGTTTGAAAGCAGTCCTCATTCTTACCAGGGGGAGAACACATTCAGCTTGTCGTTACGTTCTGGTATGATCAAACCAGAGCACTGCATGTTACTGCTGGGAGGAACAGAGAACCGCCGACCTTACATCAACTGTTACAACCCCCTGACAAGGGAGTCTTTTTTCATGGATGACTTCCCTGTGTCTAGGAGATATGGAGATTTTGATGTGGAGAGTCTTGCTGGTGTTGTTACCGACAAAAACCTCCTGTTTGCTGGGGGTGGGAACTATATTTACCACTCTGACAGCTGTGAGCACTTTGACTCGGATGATTCTTTAGATGAATTTGAGGAAAGGGTTGTGAGTAAGGATTTTTATCGCTATGACAATGATCACAACAAGTGGGTTGCCTTGGCACCCATGTTATTCCCAAAATCAAACTTTTCTCTGGCTTCTTTGGGTGGAAAGGTATACTGTTTTGGGGGTTTGACAGAGAATCAACATCCCACTGAAATCATTGAAGTGTATGACATTGACAAGAATCGATGGAGTTACCAGGGCATGCTTCCAACGTCACTGGTGGATCTGTCCTGTGTTGTCCATGATGAGCACATCTTTCTTCTGGGAGGACGTACAGGTGTTGGTGCCCATAACCTCGTTGTCATGTATCACCCTGTCAAAGGCCAGTGGATCTCCAGACCGGGAATGCTTACTCCCAGGTTCAATTTTGGTGCATGTGTGGTTGATGAAGAAATCTACATAGCTGGTGGTCAGATCTATTCCCAAAGTTCTCACACTATCAACAGGCAAGCTCTCAAGTCTGTCGAAATATTCAGTATGACAAACAACCAGTGGCGTCCAGGCCCTGAACTGCCAGAGGCAATATACAATGTGGGACTTGTTGTTGTAAACATGGCATTGTATGCGTGTGGCACTACAGAGAGTTCACGGCTAACGCAACCAACATATCGCAACATCGTGTGTCGACTCGACTTCAGTCGGGGACAGTGGGACATTATAGAGCAGACTCTTTGTGACAGCAGGAACTACAGCTGTATTGCTGCTAAGCTCCATACCAGGAAGCTTTCACAGGTGTTCCGTCCCGACGTAGACACATAGCCTTGAGATTAATCCTCAGTCACATTACCATGGTAACATACCTGATGTTACAAAGCCTCAACCATGATCACCAGTCACATTATCAGGCCTACACTTGCTGTATATAACCTCCTGCATCATTCAAGACTCATTATGAGAGGTGTCATTCATGACTTTAAACTGAAAAAAATACCTGATACAAATAGCTTCCGTTTCCCTTTGTTATTGTTTGTGTAAGTTATATAACCATGTACATTACTTGTTTTTCCATTCATCACAAGGGGGAACACTGCATCACTATATATTTCAGAGATGCCATAGCAATACCCCCAGGTTACCCTTAACTACAGTACGTTTCCTGGGCAGATTGGTCTGTGGTTAGATAAAGTTTTCCCCACAAAGATGACAAACAAACTCAGCATGGATGTAATGTATGGTTATAAAAGTGAAATAGATTTCGTCTTGTACCTGTAGCAGATTTGTTTTAAATTTTAAGTACAATTTGGTAAAGTATATGTATATGACATGAATACATACTGAGGTATTCTACTTTTTTGGCTCCTATGACAAGCTAGACTCCACATATTCAGGTGCGTAGCTGCCTATACCCTGGTACGCAGGTGCATCCACCAATTTTTTAAACAGAAACACAAAACAAAGTCAGTGTTAATTTGTTGTAACCCACTTGTCGCCATACCAAAGACATGCCCTTGACCGCTCCTAAATGAATCCAGTCCAAATAGGGGCTAGCTACACTCCTGTTATTACAGGAAAGGTCTGAAGCTAATGGCATAACCTTAGTAAGGGGAAGGAACTCTTGAATTCTTTGTAGTGTTTTGCTAAAAGTTTTATTTAATCAATCCACTATTAACTCATGGGTGCTCATCACTGCTGTGAATAAAAAATTATAGTGCTAGTTTGATACCATATTTGATATACTTTATATATACTGGTGATACTAATGTTTATATTTAAAGAGGTTGGAACAGCTAAACTACACGAGAATAGTGTATATTTTTATGAATTCATAAAGTATTTTTGTTATGATACATACAAGGAATGTGAACACTTTTTTAACTTGCAGGGTAAAATTGAAGGTTTTCAAAACATTCCTTTATTCACAGCATATTAATCTCATGAATTTGTTGTGATTGATCTGGCGGTAACACTCTTACAGGACTTGTTACAATGTTTGTTGTATGTACAAAGTCTTATCCCCCCCCCCCATTATATTACAATTTCAACTATTGTAAAGATTGATCTGAAAGGTTGCAGATGTGGCTTCTACTTCAATTTGATACCTTCATCTTTAGTATAGTCGTTATGCTTCATCTATATACAATATTAGACGAGGCTGGATTACTACGAGGCTAGCAGATTGGCGAAGGCCGAATTATAGAGGCTAGCAGTTTAGAGGAGGCCGCTTACGACAAGGCTAGAATGACATACATAATGTATATATGCTTGTCTAGTTCAAAATGATTTTTTTTATAAATGTAATTGAAATATGTTGAATGTCGATGTAAATTGCATGGTCTGTTGTTAATTTGTAGTTCAATATATAAATCAAGGTATATATTTTATATCTGCTGACAAACGATTGATATTGTTTCCAAGTGACCTGGTAATCCTCCACTTTTGTATATTGTATGCAATCATTTTGTATAAAAAATCAATGGAATTTACATCCAAGCACACTAAACTTCATTGTGGTCAGGATTTTCCATCTCACTAAAGGAAATTGATGCATTTTTATTTCAGATTTTCTTCTAACATGTATTTTATATTTGTGACCAGATTTTCTTTTTAAAAAATGAAACATTTTGAATGCAATACATTCTCTTGTATCTTTATGCCCTTTGCCCCAAATATTTTTATACTTATATGTAATACACATTCCACGATAATGTCTCATTTGTGATAAAATAAAACAATTTTATTAAAGCTCTTTGTTTTCTCACTTGTGATAAAGACAAAAGGTATTAATTATCTTGTTGACACCAAAGTATGGACAACAGATAGTAAGACACCCGGACACTTGCCATACTATAATATCTGGGTAGATCGAAAGTAAACAAGGTTTGGTATAAGTTCCAAATTTAACATATTGGCAGCAAATAAAGAGCATAATACAACAAACAGTGTTGAATGTACATTTAATTTCATGATGGTACAGTTGACAAGAAATGTTATAGTGAAAATTTTTAAGACCAGATAAATTCTATGCAATTTTAATACATACATTTACACTTCCAACGCATGTTTGTTCACCACTAACATGATGCAAGTTATATATATTATGTAGATCCCATTGTAAAAGTAAATTCCCATAAAATTATTAACGGTATATAACACTATAAACATTTTTACAATGGAAAATCATTACCTATATACATTGTACATGTAACAAGTGACACTCCAAATCTATGTACACAAGACATTGTACCAGCAACATCAGCCCAAAACACGACGTATATCAATATCAATGTCCCCCTAGCACACCAAAGCGCTCTCCTAATTACATTAAAAGTTCTCAAACATCTATATGTATCTATACATACTGCATGTTTTAAGTTTATGTGCATTAGGTTTCTCTCAAAGTTTTAAATTTCAATAAAATCTCCAAATACACATTTGTATGCCTGATTCAGTGGTAATACCTGACGGAATATCATCTGTTAGTATCTTACCTAGAATAAAGTGCTCATACCTAGCTATTGAATTTATTAAATTCTTTAATATTTTTTTATGTAATTTAATAAAAATTACAGGATTTTATTTTATTAAACCTTTATTTCCCCTGGACTCTAAACCCAGGTACAGGAAGCATTCAAATTTGTTAGTTCATACATATTAATATCAAAACTAAATACATCTGACAATTATGTTACTGTCCCTGCAATACCTCTAGCATTTGAGATAAGGAAGTGTTCCTTCTCTTCTGTTTGGTAATGCAAGTCCATCCATTACTGTTACCTGGAATTGTTGCGATTGGGATGTGATGTGACAATCTATGGCCGAGCTAGACACACAGATTAAGGTACTGGTGAGAAGCTATGGTAGCACCTTGATATCACAGATATGGTTAAAACTCGCTTGTTCTCATACATTCTGTTGACATTGTGGCCTTGAAATGAGAATATATATATGGTCTGATCATCCTTTCATGATATTTGTTTTCTAGACCCAAGATAGATTTTCTGTAGTAACACTTGTAGAACATGTTTAACCCAAATAGGTTTTGTTTACAGATGGTTCCACCTGAGTTATCAAAATCATCCAAACATTCTTTCAAATACAACATGTCTGTATAACATCAACATATTATAGCCAGGTCAATATGAAATAATTCTCTCGTGAGATGTAGATATGTATCACTTGTTTTGCCAGTGATCTGGCAGTGAACTCCATCTTACGCCTGGAATCATGTCCATGTGTAATCCTTAGACGTCTGAACCCAGGTACATGCAGGAGTAAGTGACCATATCATTCTAAACTCACTAAGAAGGCTTTAGACAGCAATGTTGATGAGGAGGAGGATCAGGCCCCGGTGTATAGGGACAGGAAGTAGATATAGAGGAGGAACACTGGGTACAGAAGGAGAGGCCGCTTGTGTTGGAGTTCTTGTACACAAAGCAACGTCCCAGCACTATACGCCGCCCACACTACTCCACACAGCTGTAAAAACAAACAGATGCATTATACAGTAACATGTAGGCAAAAACACCAATCACATCACACAGCAACATGCCAGCACTATAGCCCCCCTACACACACCACACACACATTACTCCACACCCTCCTCCACACAGCCGTAAAAACAAAAATATGTATTGCATTTACACACCACACAGCAACATTCCAGCACTATACCCCCCCTACACACACCACACACACACTACTCCACACACTCCTCCACACAGCCGTAAAAACAAAAATATGTATTGGATATACACACCACACAGCAACATTCCAGCACTATACCCCCCGTACACACACCACACACACATTACCCCCCACACTACTCCACACAGCTGTAAAAACAAACAGATGCATTATCCAGTACCATGTAGGCAAAAACACCAATCACATCACACAGCAACATGCCAGCACTATAGCCCCCCTACACACACCACACACACATTACTCCACACCCTCCTCCACACAGCCGTAAAAACAAAAATATGTATTGGATATACACACCACACAGCACCATGCCAGCACTATACCACCCCTACACACACAACACACACATTACTCCACACATCTGTAAAAACAAACAGATGCATTATACAGTAACATGTAGGCAAAAACACCAATCACATCACACAGCAACATGCCAGCACTATACCCCCCCTACACACACCACACACACATTACTCCACACACTACTCCACACAGCCGTAAAAACAAATTGATGTAATGTCATACAGTAACATGTTGTTTGTAAAAATGAAATGACAATGTTGTACAATCTAAAGATAATTATCAAACTTCAAACAGAGAAACATGCAAGGTAAAGGTGCTTCATGATATTGTAAAACTGAAGATCCAGATGGAGGCCGTCCAATTCTCTCTCTGATACATACCTTTATTAATAGGCCAAGATAGTGGAGAGATCTAAATAGAGGAAGGATGGATGCTGTGATGACCAGTGGTAGTACGGAGTAGCCAATCACGCCCAGACACTGCGAGTAGCTCACCTGTTATATACAATAGGGCTACAGGTATAAAGGGTACTAGCATGATGTCAAACCAATAAATACACACAATATGATTACAGGCAACAACTTTCCAGTGTTCATTCATGCCTACTTGAAGTGATCGATGGCAAAAACTCTTAAATGTTCAAACATATCCACTTCCAAATTTTTCATATCTTTGATTATAAAATTGTTGATACATGTTGATTTTAAAATTGTTCATAGGTAGCAGTCTACAGTAGAAATGGCCCGACTCTGAAAAACAAGGCACATGTCGAGGAAATGTAAACTTAGCGGATTTACCCTACACAACACATATATACATGTATATATATTTGTAGACTGCATTACATTTACAATACATATAAAGAACTGAGAAATGTATAAACCTCTTATTTCTATGTATGTCACTTGTGTGTAAACCATGGTTACCACATCAAAAATTACCAAAAAATGCCAAAAATTGCTATTTTTGACCCAAAATTTGACCTCCGCAACTAGTAATTTTTTTCCTAAGTTCTATATGAAATTAAAGATTACCAACTTGGTTGCAGAATAATCTGGGTCCCAGTAAAGTTGTAAAACTTGATTTTTTGCAATTTTGCGTCGTGTGCTGTTGTCAAAATTTTACCTCCTGTAAAGCTAGCTTTTCATGTGTAGGCACCCTTTCGGAATATGGCCAACATTTTGATCTCGAACCAAAAACTTTTTTTTTTTACAAATGTGAAGCTCACATAGCCCACTTCATCATGCTTATATCAATTTTAGTACATTTTTTTTTTTTTTTTTACATATCATTCTACAGGGGTTAGCCATTTAACAAAAATATCACCCATGGCCACAACCCTCTACTGTAGACTGCTACCATACACATTAACATGAATAAGTACAAAATAATTTACTGTGATATTAAAAACAATACTTCATTCATTATTTGTCTAAGGACAACCACAATTGCTTTTGTTGAAATGGTATCACTAGGGATCATATACACTTACATCACTCCCAGGTATTTTAGCTAATAAAAATATGATGAGGAAACAAAATATCCTTATGCACTCACTTCACCCCCAAGTATCCTGGCTAATGAAAATATGATGAGGGGACCAAATATCCTTATACACTTACTCCCCCTCAAAGTATCCTGGCTAATAAAAATATGATGAGGAAACCAAATATCCTTATACACTAACTTCACCCCTAAGTATCCTGGGTAATAATATTATGATGAGGGAACCAAATATCCTTATACACTTATAATTACCTCACCCCCAAGCATCCTGGCTAATAAAAATATGATGAGGGAACCAAATATCCTTATACGCTTATTTATTTCACTGCCAATCATCCTGGCTAATGAAAATATGATGAGGGGACCAAATATCCTTATACACTTACTTCACCTCAAAGTATCCTGGCTAATAAAAATATGATGAGGAAACCAAATATCCTTATACACTGACTTCACCCCTAAGTATCCTGGGTAATAATATTATGATGAGGGAACTAAATATCCTTATACACTTATAATTACCTCACCCCCAAGCATCCTGGCTAATAAAAATATGATGAGGGAACCAAATATCCTTATACACTTATTTATTTCACTGCCAAGCATCCTGGCTAATCAAAATATGATGAGGGAACCAAATATCCTTATACATTTATTTATTTCACTGCCAAGCATCCTGGCTAATAAAAATATGATGAGGGAACCAAATATCCTTATACACTTACTTCACCTCCAAGCATCCTGGCTAATAAAAATATGATGAGGGAACCAAATATCCAAATGGTGATGATCCATGATACCACCTGTAAAACAAAAAATATACTTATAATTAAACTAGTCAAATGGTGGAGTGTTTATGTATGTGGTTGAACAAGTCAAATGGTGGAGTGTTCATGTATGTAGTTGAACAAGTCAAATGGTGGAGTGTTAATGTATGTGGTTGAACAAGTCAAATAGTGGAGTGTTCATGTATGTGGTTGATCAAGTCAAATGGTGGAGTGTTCATGTATTGGTTGAACAAGTCAAATGGGGGAGTGTTCATGTATGTGGTTGAACAAGTCAAATAGTGGAGTTCATGCATGTGGTTGAACAAGTCAAATGGTGGAGCGGTCATGTAATGGTTGAACAAGTCAAATGGGGGAGTGTTCATGTATGTGGTTGAACAAGTCAAATGGTGGAGTGTTCATGTAATGGTTGAACAAGTCAAATAGTTGAGTTCATGCATGTGGTTGAACAAGTCAAATGGTGGAGTGTTCATGTATGTGGTTGAACAAGTCAAATGATGGAGTGTTCATGTTAGAAACAAGAATATGCAGCAATGGAAGCTATGACTCTGGTCACTTTGTCAAGCTAGTCATTGCTCAACAAAGGAATTGGTCAATATTGAAACGTAGCGACACGTTTTAATTAAACTTTAATACATACAAAATTACATTGTGTGAAAGTAACACCTTGATTGTACTGAAATAAACATTTATAAATCAGATGATCAACTCAACAAAAAGTGCGAAGACCTCACCCTGAATTGTCCATACAGTGATACCAGTGAGTACAGGAGAATGACAACCAGTGGTCCCCAGAAGTCGGGGCTTTCTCTCACTATGTGTCGGTTAAACCCAAGCTGAGGCAGAGGAAACAGCACACACCGCAGTTTATAATATATGTCTTTCAGATCAATGTCAAGAGCCTCTCTATCAAAAAAAATATTAATTTTATTTACATATGATATATACATCCTCTATAGAACACGACTGTAGTTGATATCTGTCACATATAACAGCTTTAATTTCTTGTCTTGTTACCCAGAATGTTATTATGTAGGCCAGCATTACATACTACTGTACAAGTTGATACAATGTGCATATGGTTTTCTGGTTTTACATTCTAAACGCATTGATAAACAATGAAAAAACATGCATCAACATTTATTGGTGACATTTTGATACAAGTTGATATATATTTTTATCATGACAGTGTTAGGTTTCTAAATCAAGACATGAATATCTGCATCTAAGACCTAAGTTATGAGCTATACATGTTCACAGCTTCATGGCAGAGGCAGTCCCATGACTTACAACAATGGCTGTTTATCCTCTTCATCAAGATCCTCCTCTTCAAGTAGCCAGGAAAATCCTTTTTTGTCCAAAAACTGTGATGCAACTCCTCGAGGCCGCACTCCATAGGCAGAATCTGATGGTGTTAACTCTGCAGCAACATCCATAGTACCCTCAACTCTGTTAGCCCCTAAAGTGAGTAACACATATTTCATTAGCATTTAAAATAAAGTAAACAAAAATGTGTCAGGAATATCTATTCTGACACAACTATGCAAGGATCATTTAGCTGTAGATGTTCCTATAGTATTGACCTATTCTCTCAAATAAATCACAGGAAGAGCAAACTTTAGCATCGTTTTTTGCTGTAAATAATCTTCACAGTGTGCTATTTTCGGAATACAGACGTTTTGGTACTTTATCATTTTGGTAACAAGATGTTTCATTACTTATAAATAGAAGACGTGTTGGTACTTCTCAAAGTTCGTTTCCATATATTAAACTTTATTTTCATTACATATATTAAACATTATTTTCAGTACTTAAACTAATGATTCAACTTTGTACTTTGTTTGCTTTTTGTGTCCTGTGTGTTGCTGATTTTATTTTTCAAAATTCTTTAATATTTTCCATCTTTACAAAAATAACCTAAACATCCTTTTCTAAGACTTAGTTACAATGTACCTAAACGTCTAGGATTCTTATATTTTTCATGTTTGACATGAAAGTCCCATCATGCAGTTATTAACATTAATGTAGAGTTTATGTCAGTTTGCATACACTTGTATGTCACATGATGCTCATTGATGGCAACATTAAGCTTTTCTCAGTTTTTCTTTAACACAATAACAGTAATGGTAGAATCTGTTCATGGAAATCTGGATCTTGTCTCAGGTGCTGGATACACAAATGCAGATATATAACAACATCAATGTCATCATGTATGGTCTGAGGCCAAAACAATTACCTGTGTTTCCAATATCATCATCAGAAAAAATAGGGTTGGTAATTTAACAGGAAAGAGTGTGCTTCCACAAGGGATCGGACCTGTTTTAAGAGTATTTTATTTAACAATCCAACATACAAACAATTCAAGAAAACGGGAAAACCAGGTGTTGGTTACTGATCGGGCTAACGGATATCCGTGCTAGTTACCAGGGCCCACTTGTATAAAACATCTCAACTCTTGAAATTTCCTCAAGTCTAAGATTTCCGATAGACAATACATTGATGGAGATTTTCCTTAACTTTGAGATGTTTTATACCCATGGTACAGTAGTGCAAAATTTGAACAAATCTCAAAACTATTAGTTATGTCATGGTTTACCAAGATGTGGCGATTGTTGTACAAATTGAAACTCGTCACTTGAAGGAGTGTACACAGCAGGTTCATTTGACTTATAATCACTTGATTCAAGTGGCTGCGACTTGAAGTCACCCATCGTTAAAGAATAATCATTTGATGATGTGGATCTCGATGTGTCCATGGACGCCATTTTGGCTAAAACTAAATTTAGAGCGATACTTTCGTACAAAAATGTGACACTTTACCCCGAAAGTTATTTTAAAAGAATGTATAGAGTGTATTATTCTTAAAATTAACTATTACATTAAATTAATCAGAAAACCTTAATTTATACCGTATATGTATGAAGTATTGCTCCACAAAATATATTCGGAACCGACACGAAGACAAGTTAACGTTACTGTACTGTAGAGAGATACATGTAACTTAGACCAGTATACTGGCAGTAGGTTACGGAAGAGAACGTTTTTTTGTTTCAATAAAAAATTAAATAGACAATAAAATGTAATTCTATGAAAAGCACCAACAAAACCCCAACAAATCTTGATTACAAAATGGTACAAAAGTGGACGCTAAATCAGACAGCTGGCAACAATTTAAGTCCGATGCCCAGCCGAAACCCCTTAGGCTAAGCCTATAGTCCGGTATTTTTGTTTAGTAAGTCACTTAGATACCAACACTAGTCCAGTCTGTCTCACTGTCAGTACGTCACTTAGTCCAGTCGGTCTGTCAGTCAAGTCACTTAGACACAAACACTAGTCTAGTATGCATATGTCTGTCAGTAAGTTACAGATACAAACACTAGTCCAGTTAGTCTGTCAGTAAGTCACTTAGGTAAAAACACTAGTCTAGTCTGTCAGTCAGCAAGTCACACATATAGGTACAAACACTAGTCCAGTCGGTCTGTCAGTAAGTCATTTAGGTACAAACACTAGTCTAGTCTGTCTGTCAGTAAGACACTTAGGTACAAACACTAGTCCAGGCGGTCTGTCAGTAAGTCACTTAGGTACAAGCACTAGTCTAGTCTGTCTGTCAGTAAGTCTCTTAGGTACAAACACTAGTCTAGTCTGTCAGTCAGTAAGTCACAGGTACAAACACTAGTCCAGGCGGTTTTACAGTAAGTCACAGGTCCAAACACTAGTCCAGTCGGTCTGTCAGTAAGTCGCTTAGGTACAAACACTAGTCTAGTCTGTCTGTCAGTAAGGCACTTAGGTACAAACACTAGTCCAGTCTGTCTGTCAGTAAGTCACTTAGGTACAAACACTAGTCCAGTCTGTCTGTCAGTATGTCATTTAGGTACAAACACTAGTCTAGTCTGTCTGTCAGTAAGACACTTAGGTACAAACACTAGTCCAGTCGGTCTGACAGTAAGTCACTTAGGTACAAACACTAGTATAGTCTGTCTGTCAATCAGTAAGTCACTTAGGTACAAACACTAGTCCAGGCGGTGAGTCAGTAAGTCACAGGTACAAACACTAGTCTAGTCGGTCTGTCAGTAAGTCACTTAGGTACAAGCACTAGTCTAGTCTGTCTGTCAGTAAGTCTCTTAGGTACAAACACTAGTCCAGTCTGTCTGTCAGTAAGTCATTTAGGTACAAACACTAGTCTAGTCTGTCTTTCAGTAAGTCACTTAGGTACAAACACTAGTCCAGTCTGTCTGTCAGTAAGTCATTTAGGTACAAACACTAGTCTAGTCTGTCTGTCAGTAAGTCACCTAGGTACAAACACTAGTCCAGGCGGTGTGTCAGTAAGTCACAGGTCCAAACACTAGTCCAGTCGGTCTGTCAGTAAGTCGCTTAGGTACAAACACTAGTCTAGTCTGTCAGTAAGTAAGTCACTTAGGTACAACCACTAGTCTAGTCTGTCAGTCAGTAAGTCTCTTAGGTACAAACCATAGTCTAGTATGTCTGTCAGTAAGTCACAGGTACACACACTAGTCTAGTCGGTCTGTCAGTAAGTCACTTAGGTACAAGCACTAGTCTAGTCTGTCTGTCAGTAAGTCTCTTAGGTACAAACACTAGTCTAGTCTGTCAGCCAGTAAGTCACACTTATAGGTTCAAACACCAGTCTAGTCTGTCTGTCAGTAAGTCACTTAGGAACAAACACTAGTCCAGTCTGTCTGTCAGTAAGTCACTTAGGTACAAGCACTAGTCTAGTCTGTCTGTCAGTAAGTCTCTTAGGTACAAACACTAGTCTAGTCTGTCAGTAAGTAAGTCACTTAGGTACAACCACTAGTCTAGTCTGTCAGTCAGTAAGTCTCTTAGGTACAAACCATAGTCTAGTATGTCTGTCAGTAAGTCACAGGTACAAACACTAGTCTAGTCTGTCTGTCAGTAAGTCACTTAGGTACAAACACTAGTCCAGGCGGTGTGTCAGTAAGTCACAGGTACAAACACTAGTCCAGTCGGTCTGTCAGTAAGTCACTTAGGTACAAACACTAGTCTAGTCTGTCAGTCAGTAAGTCACTTAGGTACAAACACTAGTCCAGTCGGTCTGTCAGTAAGTCACTTAGGTACAAACACTAGTCTAGTCTGTCTGTCAGTAAGTCACTTAGGTACAAACACTAGTCTAGTCTGTCAGTCAGCTAGTCACACTTATAGGTTCAAACACCAGTCCAGTCGGTCTGTCAGTAAGTCACTTAGGTACAAACACCAGTCCAGTCTGTCTGTCAGTCAGTAAGTCACTTAGGTACAATCTTTGACTTATACTTTTCCCTCTAATTTACTGTCGTGCAAAATCGATTGAAATTTACAATACTATTTACAATACTATACAATACTATTGATTTTATTCTTTCTGAACGACTTAAATAACGTGGAAAGCACTTTTTAACGAGTACAAGCGAGTCTACTATTCAAACAGTAGCTGTATCAGTCCTCTCTGAGCATTATCGTAAAACAGTAAATGTCTGTTTTCCGTTCCAAGCTGGTGACGAAAATCATCACGCTAATAGATTATATATAAAATTCATTTAACAGAAGACAAGTTTTCAAGAACGTCGATGCTTTGTGGAACCGTTATGTCCACGGGAAATCCAGGAAACCAGTCGCCGTACTCAATTACTGCGTGTGGTTTTTTTCTCTCAATTCCAGTCTTCACATCGTTAACACGTCAATTGAGTTCTCGAGAGATGCCTGAACCTAAAGGGTGACGGATGTAAAGTCATGGTAACGGGCAGATAACGCATACAGTGTGTTGTAAATTTACGTACAATTATTGTCTTTATCGACTTAAATACGTAAAAAATGGGATGACAAACAATTATTACGTGACAACTTACTAAGCTAATCCTGAGATTGGATTTCAGCATTGTTCTCATGTAGATCGTCAACAGTGACCACAACGTCACGTTAAATAACATCTGCGAAGAAAACATCAACTGTGAAAACATAACCAGTGAAAAATAATCAACAGTTAAAACAACGACAGTGTAAACAACATCAGTGCAAGGCACCAACAGTGAAAACATTATAACAGTGAAAATATAATCAACAATTAAAACAACGACAGTGTAAACATCTGTAATTACTGCATCAACAGTGAAAACGTTATAACAGTGAAAATATAATCAACAATTAAAACAACAACAGTGTAAACATCTGTAATTACTGCATCAACAGTGAAAACATTATAACAGGGAAAATATAATCAACAATTAAAGCAATGTCAGTGTAAACATCTGTAATTACTCCATCAACAGTGAAAACATTATAACAGGGAAAATATAATCAACAATTAAAGCAATGTCAGTGTAAACATCTGTAATGACTGCATCAACAGTGAAAATATTATAGCAGTGAAAATATAATCAACAATTAAAACAACGACAGTGTAAACATCTGTAATAACTGCATCAACAGTGAAAACATCATAACAGTGAAAATATAATCAACAATTAAAACAACAACAGTTTAAACATCTGTTATTACTGCATCAACAGTGAAAACATTATAACAGGGAAAATATAATCAACAATTAAAACAACGTCAGTGTAAACATCTGTAATTACTGCATCAACAGTGAAAATATTATAACAGTGAAAATATAATCAACAATTAAAACAACGTCAGTGTAAACATCTATAATTACTGCATCAACAGTGAAAACATTATAACAGTGTAAATATAATCAACAATTAAAACAACGTCAGTGTAAACATCTGTAATTACTGCATCAACATTGGTTACATTATAACATTGAAAATATAATCAACAATTAAAACAACGACAGTGTAAACATCTGTAATTACTGCATCAACAGTGAAAATATTATAACAGTGAAAATATAATCAACAATTAAAACAACGTCAGTGTAAACATCTGTAATTACTGCATCAACAGTGAAAACATTATAACTGTGAAAATATAATCAGCAATTAAAACAACGACAGTGTAAACAACTGTAATTACTGCATCAACAGTGAAAACATTATAACAGAGAAAATATAATCAACAATTAAAACAACGACGGTGTGAACAACATCTGTGAAAGGAATCAACAGTGGAAACATTATACCAGTGAAAATATAATCAACAATTAAAACAACGACAGTGCAAACAACATCTGTAATTATTGCATCAACAGTGAAAAAATATACCAGTGAAAAGTACCATGAAAACATCATGAACTGAGTGAAAAAGCGTCAAAAGTGAAAAAGATCAACAATTAAAACAACAGCAACAGTAAAAACAACAGCAACAGTAAAAACAACAGCAACAGTATATGCAGTGTAAAACATCAGCAACAGTAACAACAACAGCAACAGTATATGCAGTGTAAAACAACAGCAACAGTAAAAACATCAGCAACAGTAAAAACAACAGCAACAGTAACAACAACAGCAACAGTATATGCAGTGTAAAACATCAGCAACAGTAACAACATCAGCAACAGTAAAAACAACAGCAACAGTAAAAATAAGAACAACAGTATATGCAGTGTAAAACATCAGCAACAGTAAAAACAACAGCAACAGTAACAACAACAGCAACAGTATATGCAGTGTAAAACAACAGCAACAGTAAAAACATCAGCAACAGTAAAAACAACAGCAACAGTAACAACAACAGCAACAGTATATGCAGTGTAAAACATCAGCAACAGTAACAACATCAGCAACAGTAAAAACAACAGCAACAGTAAAAAACAACAACAACAGTATATACAGTGTAAAACATCAGCAGAGAAAACCTATAATCACTGAATACGCATCAACAGTGACAACAGTATCAGCGGTGAAAAATATCCATATTTAATCAAAGTTCAACGTTAAGTGGATATAAGTACAGCCTTAACTCCCCACTTCTACTTTACACAGTGTCTATATGTAGCAGTTAGATTCTCAGGTGAATTGTTGGGCACAGTTCGGGAGACATATCGATGACACTCGATGGTAATCCAGCGTCTGTCCCATGCCGTCTGCTACTCGTCATTCCGATTGACGTCATCTGATCTGACGGTAAGTACTGTAATGGCGTACTTTACACGGGAAACGTGAATAGACCAAACGATCAATTAAACGGCCACTAATGGGCGCCACACCCGTATCAAACCATCCAGTTAGGTGATGATATAACGGATATTTCGGAAGATCACGATAGTAACCACGTAGTAATTTGGCGAGAGATGATAAGATAGGATGTTGGATGCTTTGTTCAAAATAAGAGATTCAATAATGATATAAAACGGGACAGCAAACCCTTGCGGTGAGTATGCCTAGATCTTCGCTGTAAACGTTTGGCGTGCTGAGCTCGACCTATCTACATCCTTCCCTCGTGTTTCTATGTAACATATAATGATTATAAAAGCCGACATACACGTCAACAATCGTTAAAGATATTCTGAAATTATTATGTGGTAATGACAAACATACGAATAATAAGGTTGCTTCAATCACATTTCACGCTTTTGTTTGTTGCTTTTCCAATCCATACAAGATTTCAATTAGACGTATTTAAAAAAAAACGAGCTTAAATCAGAAATGCTTGAAAATGAAAGAATTTGTAATTCACTAGAGTCCATAAATAGATGAACAAGAGCACTCCAAGCGGAAGCATGATACGCCCGTCAGACCCTCGGAAGGGCATTGCTATATTAGAAGCAAGTAGTGACATGTGATGTAAATGTTTTTACTGCAACCGTTTTGTTGGTAACTGTGACCTTGCCATTATTGACTATGTTTATGGCGCTAGCTATTTTATTTTTCAGAATAACACTTTCGTGGTCAATGTTGCTATTACTAAAACTAGAACAATGGTTTTGAGGAAGGAGTCTTAAATAAATAATTAAAAGGTTGATGCCCTTATTTGGCAATGAAAAAGGGGCATAACTCTGCCGAATAGCGTTTAAATGTCACGAATTAAGAACTATTCAAAGTATTCAGGTAATGAAAAAACCAAGTAGTTTAACTAAAATCGGGGAACACTTGTTAAGTTTAAGTCGACAGATAATGTCCTTATTTATGCAATGAAAGAAGCATAGCCCCGCAATGAAAAAGTGACAAAACTCTGCCGAATAGCAGTTAAATATCCTATCCGATGCATTCAGGTAATGAAACATCCCACCAAGTTTGACAAAAATTGAGAACAATTGTTTGAGTTATCGCGTAAACAAGCAAAAATTAACGGCAAAAATGATGAACAGCTTTGCTATGTCAAGTGTGATATGCCAAAATGCGGAAGGTTGAAAGTCATCAGAAAAAACGTGTAATATATGTCGAAAGTTAATGCTTCTAGCATTAACGTACAACATTTGAAAGGAATTTATTTAAAATAAAAATGTTTACTACACAATGCCCTTATTTGGCAACAAAAACTTGTTGGAGCTATATTGGTATGCAATATGTAAACTAGGTTTCATTAAGTTATGTTCGTAAATGAAGGCAGGGGAGCGATGACAAGGAAAAGTTAACGGACGGACGGACATCGGACATCGGACATCAGACAAGGCAGCCCATACCATAATACGACTCGTCGGACGACGGGCGTATACAAAACTTGTTAACTTACAAACTCCAAAAGGATCAGAAATCGATAACTGACGGCTAACACAAACACCACATCACCTACCGCTGTAAGATAAACACATTACCATAATTGTGAGTCGTTTTATGTGCAAAATACATGCAACCCTGTCCTTACCTTTGTCAATACGTTGAACAGTCGGGATAATTGTAACTAGCCCAGTTTTGAACGGTTGTTGTTTTATTGAAGGTACTTTACTTTAAGTATATTTTTTTTTTTATATAGGACAGCATTATTGGCGTGAAGGTTTCATGTCGCTCCAGGATACCCAAAGTGACTTGGCACAACAATCGCCCGGTTAATTTCAACACTGACAAACGCAGAACACTTCGTATCACCGTCCCATAATTCAAGTAGTGATACCTCAATCTGCATTCAAATAATAGTTTTTACTTTACAGACAGGATGACAAATGACTCTGCAGGAATAGCCGGAAGTACGTTACTGTGGTTTGCCAACGAGAGAGAGGTAGAAATTTACTTGCCCGCGATGCTTTTTGCTGGCTCCATGATGGTGCTCGGACTGGTAGGCAATGGGTTTGTGTTCTATGCTTACGGCTATCGGTTCAAGAAGACGTGTGCTAATGTATACATATACTGGTTGTCTGTGTTTGACCTCGTGTGCTGTGTGGTCAGCATTCCTTTTGAGATATTTCAGATCCGTTTTCCTCTGATGTATGGAGACGTCATCCCGTGTAAACTCATCCGGACGGTAGCCATGGTGGCGTATGTGTCGGAAGGTCTTCTGTTGTTATGTATATCCCTGGATCGGTACTACAAGATATGTCACCCAATGAGGACCTTTCTGATTCATTCTCCACACAGGAATATCTTCTACACCTTCATTCTGGCGCTCTGTATTTCTTGGCCGACCGCCTTTGTCTATGGAACCATGACAATCAAGATGGCGGCGCCGGGGATCGTAGCAACAACATGTTCCATTGATGATTCGCTTGGCGAATTGTTCCCTGGATTGTACTATGGTTTCCTCCTCTTTATCGTCGTCGGGGGATTCTTTCTGCTCCTGTTCGTCTATATACGCATTGTACGGGTCGTCTACCACTGGTCTAGACACAATCTGGGGGAGTCTACAAGAGTTCTTGCGAAGGATAGAGTGAATGCACACAGCAATTCGTCTAAAATAAACAGAAACCAGAATACTGGCGAGGTGTTTATGACTGTGAGATCAATCAATTGTTCAGAACGACACTCACAACAAATGGCAAACTTTGTGGAAACCAATAGTCCGAAACGCTTAATAAATGTGGATCATGATCAAACCATAGAAGAACACGGAACTACCAGTAACAATTTGACCGAGTGTGAATCCTCGACGTCACCGGAAGAAATGTCAGGAGGGAACAATGAGCAGCCAAAGCAGCTAGATTTAAAAAGGCACGCAAATATCTCAAAAACTACCTTTATATTCATAGTAGTAACTGCTAGTTTCGTATTCAGTTATGTCCCTTATCTCGCCACCGAGATTATCCTCAAGTGTAACATAGTGGACTTCCGGAAGCAGAGCATCCGCGTTCAGCAGTTGATAGAGGTTGCCGTGAAGACTTATTGCATAAACAACGCTTCCAATCCTATCATATACAGCATCTTTAACCGAGACTTCCGAAAGGAATGTTGTCGTCTCTTCTGCCGCCAAAGGGGACCAGTTCGCTATATGTTGTCGGTGCAAAGGCGACCTGTGTGCAACACCGGAAGTGTGCCAATAGCAAGTGATAGTTAGGACGCGAAGCTTTGATAAAACAATGCGATAAGAGCTGTCTAAAAAGTATTTACATATATAAATCGCTTCCGTTTTGTTGGAGGACATAATGATCTGACTTTGTGGCTGGGAACGAAGCAGATTATGTTTTGCATATACAACTAGTTACCATAGTTGAAAACTTGTAAGTTCGGTTAACATTCGTTCCATCTACTATTGTCACAGAATGTACTTGTTTAAAATCGAACACTTAACAGCCAATCACAATACTTACTGTTGTTTCTGACCCTATTATACGTCCCCTCCATCATTTTGGTCAGTTTCTCGTTGATTGTGACGGGTGCTTATGATGGTGCCACCCTTTTTAAGCTTTTGGTAAGACATTTGTCAGAATAACAAGAACCGTGATGTGTGGTGCTCCAGTTACGACATTTCAGAGTACTGTATTGTAATTGTTTGTAGTCCGTGGGTGGCGACATGTATTATGGTGACTACGAATGCGTATGCATTATGGTGACTTTGACCCAATATGTTCTGTTCGTCACTTCCGTCCACGGTATAGTGAGTTCGGCATTTTTTGACCCAATGTTCTGTTTGTAAAGTCCTTCCACGGTATTATGTTACGTTTGTGACGTACTTCCACGGTATAATGTTCCGTTTGTGACGTCCTTCCACGGTATAATGATCTGTTTGTGACGTCCTTCCACGGTATAATGTTCTGTTTGTGCGGTCCTTCCACGGTATAATGTTCCGTTTGTGACGTCCTTCCACGGAATAATGTTCTGTTTGTGACGTACTTCCACGGTAGAATGTTCTGTTTGTGACGTACTTCCACGGTAGAATGTTCTGTTTGTGACGTACTTCCACGGTATAATGTTCCGTCTGTGACGTCCTTCCACGGTAAAATGTTCCATTTGTGACGTCCGTCCACGGTATAATGTTCCGATTGTGACGTCCTTCCACGGTTTAATGTTCCGTTTGTGACCTTCTTCCACGGTATAATGTTACGTTTGTGACGTCCTTTCTCGGTATAATGTTCCGTTTGTAACGTCCTTCCACGGAATAATGGTCTGTTTGTGACGTCCTTCAAAGGTATAATGTTCCGTTTGTTACCTCCTTCCCCGGTTTAATGATTGTTCGTCACTTTCGTCCACGGTATAGTGAGTTCGGCATTTTTTTACCCAATGTTCTGTTTGTAACCTCCTTCCACGTTATAATTTTCTGTTTGTAACGTCCTTCCACGGTATAAAGAGTTCGGCATTTTTTAACCCAATGTTCCGTTTGTGACGTCGTTCCACGGTATAATGAGTTCTGCATTTTTTAACTCAATGTTCCGTTTGTGACGTCGTTCCACGGTATAATGAGTTCTGCATTTTTTAACTCAATGTTCCGTTTGTGACGTCCATCCGCGGTATAATGAGTTCGGCATTTGGTATAATGTTCTGTTTGTGCCGTCCTTCCACGGTATAATTTTCTGTTTGTGACGTCCTTCCAGGGTATACTGTTCCATTTGTGACGTCCGTCCACGGAATAATGTTCCGTTTGTGACCTTCTTCCACGGTATAATGTTCGGTTTGTGACGTCCTTCCACCGTATAATGTTCCGTTTGTGCGGTCCTTCCACGGTATAATGGTATAATGATGTGTTTGTGACGTTCTTCCACGGTATAATGTTACGTTTGTGACGTCCTTTCTCGGTATAATGTTCCGTTTGTCACGTCCTTCCACGGTATAATGTACCGTTTGTGCCGTCCTTCCACGTTATAATGTTCCGTTTGTGAGGTCCTTCCACGGTATAATGAGTTCGGCCTTTTTTAACCCAATGTTCCGTTTGTGACGTTCTTCCACGGTATAATGTTCGGTTTGTGACGTCCTTCCACTTCCGTTTGTGACGTCCTTGAAAGGTATAATGTTCCGTTTGTCACGTCCTTCCACGGTATAAGGGTCTGTTTGTGACGTCCTTCTGCGGTATAATGATCTGTTTATGACGTCCTTCCACGGTATTATGTTCCGTTTGTGACGTCTTTCCACGGTATAATGATCTGCTTGTGACGTCCTTCCACGGAATAATGGTCTGTTTGTGACGTCCTCCCACGGTATAATGTTCTGTCTGTATGGTAATAGTTTGTAGTCCGTGGGTGGCGACATGTATTATGGTGACTATGAATGCGTATGCATTACGGTGACTTTGACCCAATATGTTCTGTTCGTCACTTCCGTCCACGGAATAGTGAGTTCGGCATTTTTTGACCTAATGTTCTGTTTGTAACGTCCTTCCACGGTATATTGTTCCGTTTGTGCCCTCCCTCCACGGTATAATGTACCGTTTGTGCCGTCCTTCCACGTTATAATGTTCTTTTTGTGCGGTCCTTCCACGTTATAATGTTCCGTTTGTGCCGTCCTTCCACGTTATAATGTTCTTTTTGTGCGGTCCTTCCACGGTATAATGGTATAATGATGTGTTTGTGACGTTCTTCCACGGTATAATGTTCTTTTTGTGCGGTCCTTCCACGGTATAATGATATGTTTGTGACCTCCTTCCACGGTTTAATGAGTTCGGCATTTTTCGACCCAATGTTCCGTTTGTGACGTTCTTCCACGGTATAATGTTACGTTTGTGACGTCCTTCCAGGGTATACTGTTCCATTTGTGACGTCCGTCCACGGTATAATGTTCCGGTTGTGACGTCCTTCCACGGAATAATGTTCCGTTTGTGACCTTCTTCCACGGTATAATGTTACGTTTGTGACGTCCTTTCTCGGTATAATGTTCCGTTTGTTACCTCCTTCCACGGTTTAATGAGTTCGGCATTTTTTAATCCAATGTTCCGTTTGTGACGTCCATCCGCGGTATAATGAGTTCGGCAGTTTTCGACCCAATGTTCCGTTTGTGACGTTCTTCCACGGTATAATGTTCTGGTTGTGACGTCCTTCCACGGAATAATGTTCCGTTTTCGACGTCCTTCCACGGAATAATGTTCTGTTTGTGACTTCCTTCCACGGTATAATGAGTTCTGCATTTTTTAACTCAATGTTCCGTTTGTGACGTCCTTCCGCGGTATAATGTTCTGTTTGGGACGTCCTTCCACGGTATAATGGTCAGTCTGTGACGTCCTTCCATGGTTTAATGTTTCGTTTGTGACGTCCTTCCAGGGTATACTGTTCCATTTGTGACGTCCATCCACGGTATAATGATCTGGTTATGACGTCCTTCCACGGTATAAAGAGTTCGGCATTTTTTAACCCAATGTTCCGTTTGTGACGTTCTTCCACGGTATAATGTTCAGTTTGTGACGTCCTTCCATGGGTATAGTGAGTTCGGCATTTTTTGACCCAATGTTCCGTTTGTGACGTTCTTCCACGGTATAATGTTACGTTTGTGACGTCCTTTCTCGGTATAATGTTCCGTTTGTTACCTCCTTCCCCGGTTTAATGATTGTTCGTCACTTTCGTCCACGGTATAGTGAGTTCGGCATTTTTTGACCCAATGTTCTGTTTGTTACGTCCTTCCACGGTATAAAGAGTTCGGCATTTTTTAACCCAATGTTCCGTTTGTGACGTCTTTCCACGGTATAATGAGATCGGCATTTTTTAACCCAATGTTCCGTCTGTGACGTCCTTCCACGGTTTAATGTTCTGTTTGTGACTTCCTTCCACGGCATAATGTTCCGTTTGTGACTTCCTTCCACGGTATAATGGTCCATTTGTGACGTCCGTCCACGGTATAATGTTCCGTCTGTGACGTCCTTCCACGGTATAATGTTCTGTTTGTGACGTCCTTCCACGGTATAATGGTCTGTTTGTGACGTCCTTCCATGGTTTAATGTTCCGTTTGTGACCTCCTTCCACGGTATAATGTTCCGTTTGTGACCTCCCTCCACGGTATAATGTTCCGTTTGTGACGTCCTTCCACGGTATAATGTTCCGTTTGTGACGTCCTTCCACGGTATAATGATCTGTTTGTGACGTCCTTCCACGGTATAATGTTCTGTTTGTGACGTCCTTCCACGGTTTAATGAGTTCGGCATTTTTGACCAAATGTTCTGTTATAAATATAAAAAAATTATTTATTTAACAACAATTATGAAACATGTTATTTCAACTTATATAAATCACTCTTGTTGGCTTGGATGTTAGCGCGCGAAGGGTTTATATGTGGAAGGAAACCGGAGTACCCGGAGAAAACCCACGTGTTCGGGCAGGTGACCATACCATTTCACGTCCGATCGGGGAATCGAACCCCGGCTATCCACTGCATCACCCGCCACCAGTTCTGTTTTTGACGACCTTCCACTGTATATTGATTTCGGATTTTTTTTACCCAACGATCTGTTTGTGACGCCCTTCTACATTTTAACAAGTTTTGGTATTTTGGGGCTTAATGTTTTCTCTGTTACCTCCCTCTTTCAATTGATCATGACTTCGGCAATTTTAAACCAAATGTTTGGCGAAGACGCCCTTCCTTAGTATATCAATATTCGGCTTTTTTTCTGGTCCAATACGTCTTTCTAATGAGTTCGGCCATTTTAATACACAATGTTCTGTGTATGATGTCCTTCCACCGTATGACGAGTTCCGATTTTGTGTGCCCATGCAATCTTCTGTGTACACGTGACGTCCTTCCACGGTAAAATGATATAGGACTCTGCATCGCCTGTGTACGTGCCATTGGTTGGAATATTAACTTTCTAAATCAGCTTTCCAATTAGTCGCTGGTGTACTCGATATATGTAGTGTATAGTATACAACCCGACAGTCTGCCTTAGCTTAGAGTGGTGCTGGTGAAAAACTTATGATGTCCCAGAGGCAGGGATTGTCCGTGAAATAACATGAAAACACAAGAAAAAAATGTGTAGGAAAAGATCTTATAAAACGTGTCATCAGCTTTTTATTAGCGAGTCCAGAACATTTTATGGTAAAACATGTTTTGTTTGGTTCCTTTTTATGTAAATGACTTTCAGGGGCGTGGTTCAGATCTCCCTCCCACATGTACAGTCTGTATACTGTAGAACACGAAATGTTTGTTGTTTCTTTCCTTCGTGGTTTGAAGCCATTCGTGGATATTTTATATGAACAAACAGTAGTCACGTGTATCATTCAAATTTGTTCTATTTATTTTCATGGTTCAATAGCAACCACGAAAACCACGAATGTTTATACAAAACGAACAGTTCATGTTATACAATATATATAACATGTATACATGTACATAATACATATGGGGCAAAGAAGTAATTCCAACAGTGTGGACAAGTTTAGGTTGTCAAATTTTCGGAGCGATCCGCTCCTTTTTCAAGACGCAGTGAAACAGAACAGTTACGTATATACATGTGCATATATACGGTGCTTAATTGGGGTGGGGTGGGGTGGGGGATAAACGTGGCTCTGGATCTGGTCTGGATGTAACACAGACTTAGAATAAAATAATTCCGCGGTGCTATTTTTTTTGTAAAATGTGTCCAGCTGAAATCATAATGATCTCATCCTAGATTGAAATTTGGAGTCCGACATCCAAGAGATCAAATTACCAAGACTACTTTTCCCTTTATTTTTCTGTTGACTGTTAAAGAATCTAGAGATGTAGGCAACATTACTAAAAAAAGATTGACGAGGAAAACATATTTTATGTTTATTATGTTTAACACGGAATTAGATCCAAGTCCGTACGTGGTTTAATAAAATATATCATATAAGAAAATCATTCGTGTTTTGAACAAAATATCGATTATAGAACAAATCTATGTAGAACAATATAATGTATAGAACAAAAAATAGAATGAAGAACAAAGTAGCTGATATCTAACGTAGGATATTAGTAAATTTTACACCGGATATATTCTATACGTTGAACAAAGTACATCTGCATGATTGAAACAGAATATCTGATTTCACAATAAGGAAACTAGGAATGAATAAAGTGTATGGGTCGTGGAGGCGAGTTTTCCCTCCTTGTTCAATATTTAATATGACAATAAATCGAGGGAATAAAAAGCTACCACACGATGACACGACCGCGGCTTTTTGTCAACATGACCACGTGACCATCTCCTAGGTGCCCTCATTTGCATAAAGTTGTTTAGACATGGCGGACGGTGTCGCAGTATACGGTTGAAAGCATATCGAGTTGGTGACATTACCGGTGAAAAGTGCTGGACAAACATGGCTGATACGGGAGGATACAACTTGGATCTTGACAACCAGAAACGCAATGTGTTCGTCACGCAACTCAACGAAAGGTAAGGTTCCGTGAGGACGCTGTGAATACCACGCAATGATAACAGGTGTTTGAATTATAGATGTAGTCAATTACAGGTGTGCATGATAATGGTGTTCGTCACGCACGGGGAGATTCTACCGCTAGATTTCCGTAAACCGTGGCAAGACTGGAATGAAGAGTACATATTTGGTTGATACATTACAGTTTTGACAATTGGTAATAGGTAATCAAAGTGCATTTTAATCAAGAATTAACACCCACCAGCTCTTACTGTTGACAGACCAAAGCAATATAGTTATTTATTCATTTGTATTGATTAGATGTTAACATGCAACATATGTTCCATTCCTCTGTTTAATAAACTCTCTATTACCCGGTAAGATTTATTTAAAATCTTTGGTGTATATGATTAATTACGTACTGTAATCAACCGCATGTACAGTATAACCCCATTATACTGCCACCTTCCGTCAATTGACATATTGGCAGTAATACAAATTTGGCAGTACAACGAGTTCCCACGTTAATTGACAAGTGATCTATGTATCCATGTACATTTACATATGTTTGTTCAGGCGCACATATATGCCACATCTAAACAATGAAAATTCCAACATACATATGCAATTATTATTGTACATAAACATTTTGATACAATAAATAGTTTGCAAATTTAAATTAGCAATAGTAACTGTACGATCATTATGTTGCATGCGAGTAATAAACGTTTGTTGTACTGTAGAGTAGGCCTACCGTTCCGACCAGATTGTCAGTTTCAAGTGCCTTACATATTCACTTACCAAAAAAGTCATCAAGGTTTGTCTGCTTTGCGGTATTATTGACGATATTTATAATTGTCTGTTGCAAGTACAAGCATTTTGGGATGTCAGATTCTGAACTGAAGTTTGAATGTTCAAGAAATTTGATCACAGTCTCGATACCTTGCTTCATCACCAAATCGTTTCAATTTTGTATGTACCTACATAATAAGGTAATTTGATAGTACCGAGATTGGATACATTTAACAGTAGTAACTAGTGATGTCAAAGTTTTTGGGATAAGATGAAAAAAATGAATATAAAAAACACTGCCACAGGTTAAAACAACTTCTTAAATATCTATGGCCATTAATTAGTCCATAATGTGTATTTGTCCCCAGATAAACGATTACCTGTCATCAGCCTCATCAGCGAAATCATCATTACTGCTTCTGTACAGGCACAATTACATTTATTTGATAAATTACTGATTTTCAAGACATGTTCTATTGATTTTGCTTATAATTTTGTCATCATTTTAAAATGCTATTTTGTATTTCCCGATTTTTATTTTATTTTTAAATTCTAGCAGTTAATTATTTGTTGTTCTCATGGAATTAATACTTTTTGTGACTTTGATAAAGAGTTATATTATCCTATAAATCCCCATCACTTTGCAGTTCAGACTGTAGATATATACTGTACACTGGGAATGTTGATCCAGTTGAACTGTTGCCCTCCACGGGTAAAATCCTCATCCTCCAAGATTTAATTTTGCCCTTAACGTGTTGTTCTATTAAATTTTTAAACACTGTATGGAATTAGATATATCAGCATTTTTCTTTGATCAAATACATTTTCTGTACAGAATTAGATATATCAGCATTTTTCATGATCAAATAAATTTTCTGTACAGAATTAGATATATCAGCATTTTTCTTTGATCAAATAAATTTTCTGTACAGAATTAGATATATCAGCATCTTTCGTTGATAATTTTTCTTAGGTTGGTAAGTTTGAACTGTAGAAAAGTTATATATAACAAGTAGGAAGTGTTGATGACTAGTAGGGTACATACTTACATACCTGGTCACCTTCATCAGACAAATCAACAGTGAATTTGTTTTCTTCTTTGGTTTCCTTACCTTTTCCGTGTTCACTAAGTTGGACCCTAAATCGCCTACCAGTTTCTCCGATATAGGGGCATCACAGGTCCTGCATCCAATTTTTTACACACATTCTGCTACAATTTCTTTTGGTGTTCTATCCTTAGAGTGTACAGGGATATTTTGAAGAGTCTTGACAGGCTTCATGGCGACTGGAATTCGCATAGCAGCCAGATGACATGAGCCCATTTTAATATTAATGTTATCCAAATGAAAGAAGGGTACAAGAAAAAAGGTTTGATCACAAAGATGAATCAAAGGAAATTAATGTTTTATTTATATTGCAGAGATGATGAGGATGAGATCACAGCGTTCCCCGTCGTCAAGGAGTCTGGTGACAAACTCATTGAGACGGGGATCAACACACTCCAGAAAACTCTGCTACTCAAGAAACAGGTGGAGGTAGAGGCAGTGGACATGGAGCTGTACGCCAAGCGCCAAGAGTTCAAACACAAAATGGAGCAGTGTGCCCAGCGTCAGATAGACATTCAGAAGCGGCAGCAACAGGTATTGGAGTTTGCACCGTGTACTTGTATAGGAGTCCCTGTAGTTTTACCCCTGTGTCAGTACTTTTAAGTATAGGGGGAGATCCCTGTCTATGACCGATTGACCATTGACGTAAAATGGTAAAAATATATATATGTATATGTAGTTTAAAATGAGTTTCCCACAGCTATTTATCAAAATTATCTCTTGGCTGCAATTGATATGTATTCTTTAACAATATCGGAACGAGAGAATTCTTTGAACTATTTACTTTCGTTGTAGTACAAAACGATCTATTGTCCTATGTAGCACTACTACATTATTAATCAGCACACAAAGTATATTTAATTAAATTATATTTTCCTTCATGATGACACTTCCACTCCGGTACTTTGTGGACATCAAGTTCCTGTAGATTCTATTTCTGACTTGTAAACAATTTTAGAGAGTGTATCGCCCAAATTAATGTAATTAATGTACTACCGTACCAGGTAATAATAAAATAAGACATTCTATTATGTATCTAATTAGGAGGCAATTTTGTGTTAGCTTGCTATGTGAAACAGTGGACCAGCTGGTATACATCAGTTTACTACAATACATTTGATTATTAAGATACCGTGTGACAGTCATGTTCAATGCTTAACACATTAATTACACCATTGTGTTTGGCAGATTCCCAAAGTAAACTGACAGAGAATCAAACACATGCATGTTGATAGCAGGTTTAGATAATGTTGGTTATGTGTTGTGCTGTAGTTCTGTAAGGTTTCATTAAAGGTATTATGCCACTTGAACAACCTGAAGATTTGGCAGCAATTAGTTTTGAGTGCATTTTTACTGTGCATATGAATTTACTTAAGTGCAGTTTAATTTTATTTCAGTATTTGTATGTTTCCATATTTTTTTTTTTTAAAAATCATATGAACTTTTAAATGCAATGTTAAAATGAGAGAACTTGTCTGTTAAATATTTTCAAAAGACTAGACATATTTAAATGAAAATTGCACAACGGCAATAGGGTTTAGACTTGAGAATCAAATGTTGTGTAAAGGAAGAATGAAGTCCCCAGGAGGCAGGGCATAAAATGGGGTAATTTGGGATTTCGAGTATTTCTAACCCTACTCCTCCTAAATATTTGATCATATTTCAACCAAATTTACTTTAAGGCATTCTTAGGACCGGGGAAACAAATGTTGCACAAAGGAAGGGTAATGCTCCACCGAATTAGTGAGAGACAGATTAAATTTCCTAGTCAGAGATACTGGCCCTCTGGGTCTCCATCTGTTGTATTACATTGTAGTCAGGTTCTGCTGTATTATATTGTGTCCTGTGCTGTTGTATAACATTGTATCCTGTGCTGTTGTATTACATTGTATCCTGTGCTGTTATATTACATTGTATCCTATGCTGTTATATTACATTATATCCTATGCTGTTATATTACATTGTGTCCTGTGCTGTTGTATTACATTGTATCCTGTGCTGTTGTATTACATTGTATCCTGTGCTGTTATATTACATTGTATTCTATGCTGTTATATTACATTGTATCCTATGCTGTTATATTACATTGTATCCTATGCTGCTGTATCACATTGTATTCTGTGCTGTTGTGTTAAATCATAGCCAGGTTATGTATTGCATTGTAACCTGGATCCGTTGTTTTACATTATAGCCTGGTTCTGTTGTATAACATTGAAACCATGATGTGTTGTATTACATTATAGCCTGGTTCTGTTGTATTGCATTTTGTATCCTGGATCTGTTGCATTACATTGTAGTCAGGATCTGTTTTATTACAATGTAGCCTTGATCTGTTGCATTACATTGTAGTCAGAATCTGTTGTATTACAATGTAGCCTTGATCTGTTGTATTACATTGTAATTAGGATCTGTTGTATAACATTGTAGTCAAAATCTGTTGTATTACATCGTAGCCTGGTCCTGTATAACATTGTAGCCAGGATCTATTGTAGTACATTGTAGCCTGATTCTGTTGTATTACATTGTAGCCTGGTTATGTTTTATTGTATTGTAGTCAGGATCTGTTGTATTATATTGTAGCTTGGTTATGTTTTATTGTATTGTAGTCAGGATCTGTTGTATTACATTGTAGCCTGGTTATGTTGTATTGTATTGTAGTCAGGATCTGTTGTATTATACTGTAGCCTACTTCTGTTGTATTACATTGTAGCCTGGTTCTGTTGTATTGTAGTCAGGATCTGTGGTATTTTACTGTAGCCTGCTTCTGTTGTATTACATTGTAGCCTGGTTCTGTTGTTTTACATTGTAGCCTGGATCTGTTGTATTACATTATGTGTTGAAATGGTTATCAGGTCTCCCAATGTTACATGTTGTAAAACGTTTTTACTTTTTTAATGTTGATGTTACTTTTTTTTCAGATGAAAGATGAGTTTACCAATTGTGAGAAATACATTAAAGACTATGAAGCAAAGCGGAGGAGAGCCATTCAGAAGTATCAGACAGAGCTGAAACTCAAGGAACAGAAAACCAAGGAGCATGAAATGCTATTACAACAAATGGAAGATTTAAAGAATAGGTATCTCAAACCCTTTTATAAGTTAACGTTTCTTTTTTATGTTTTGTCATTTATTTGATGCATTTGAGATAAGAGGAAATTAAGAATTAATATAACATTGTAATGTTGGAAAATATTAATTTTTGTAGGAGAATGTCAGGATTTTTTGTTACAGGATAATAAAGATTGTGTTAGCTTAGGATATCTTACACATAATATAAAGATATTCTATGATTTTGTTCAACTACATGTATTGGATTGAATATCATTCAAATCATCCTCTTTGTCATTTAATTTTTTTTTAATTTAGATTTTTCAGGATTGAACATTTACTTTCTGTAACAGAATGCAATTGTTCGTTACATCATTGAATATTATTTTTTAAAGATCATTGTCATACTTTTTCCTTTTAATGATCTTGAGAGTGAAGTAAATTCTATGACACTGGTAGATATTAATGTTTTGGTATTTTTGTTTCAGACAAAAGCATTTCGAGCGATCTGTGACGAGATACAAGAAATTTTCAGATTTTTTGATGAGAGTTATAGACATAATGCCAGAAGGTAAGCATACTCTGTATCATACAGATAGTCCCGGTTAATCTATTAAACTTGAACATGTTTGACTACTGTTGCGTTTTGAAAGGATGTCCATCAAATATATTGAATAAAAGGATATTTTCGCCGCAGTTTAACTTTTGCTTTTTTCCGTCTCCCCAATGAGGTCAAACTTATCACGATAGTGAATATTAGATCACAACATAAAATATGTAGAACATTGTAAATATATGTGAAGGGTGAATCTAGCACTAGGCAAACATAGATTTTACTGACCAGTATTTGACGGGGGAATCTTACCCGCTGTACGATATTTAGAAAAGAAGTTCGGTCTCCTGTTAATTCAGCAGGTGTAGAAGCTGAATCTAAGTAAAACCAAAAGGTGTCATGTGTTATTTGACCTTTTATTTTTGAAGATTACATTCCTACCACTGACGACAAGGTGAAAGGCCTGATGATGAGACATCGGACATTAAGCGAGTCCAGCAATGCTCTCATCGATAAACTTGAGTCTACTGGTGATGAGGTAGGTCATCATGCTGTCCTGAGTGTAAAACTTTTATGGATAGGCTGAAATATGCTAGGTCACCATGTATACATGTTGGCCTGAGTGTAAAGCTTTCATAGATAGGCTAAAGTATACTAGGTCACCATGGATACATGTTGTTCTGAGTGTAAAGCTTTTATGGATAGGCTGAAATATGCTAGGTCACCATGGATACATGTTGGCCTGAATGTAAAGCTTTCATATGTAAATATGTAACCCTGGATAAATAAAAGATATTATTATTATTATTATTATTATTTCATAGATAGGCTAAAGTATACTGGTCACCATGGATACATGTTGTCCTGAGTGTAAAGCTTTCATGGATAGGCTGAAGTATGCTAGGTCACCATGGATACATGTTGTCCTGAGTGTAAAGCTTTCATAGATAGGCTGAAGTATGTAAGGTCACCATGGATACATGTTGTCCTGAGTGTAAAGCTTTCATAGATAGGCTAAAGTATGCTAGGTCACCATTGATACATGTTGTCCTCAGTGTAAAGCTTTCATGGATAGGCTGAAGTATGCTAGGTCACCATGGATACATGTTGTCCTGAGGGTAAAGCTTTCATGGATAGGCTGAAGTATGCTATGTCACCATGGATACATGTTGTCCTGAGTGTAAAGCTTTCAAAGATAGGCTAAAGTATACTGGTCACCATGGATACATGTTGTCCTGAGTGTAAAGCTTTCATAGATAGACTGAAGAATGCTACGTCGCCATGGATTCATGTTGTCCTGAGTGTAAAGCTTTCATGGATAGTCTGAAGTATGCTAGGTCACCATGGATACATGTTGTCCTCAGTGTAAAGCTTTCATGGATAGGCCGAAGTATGCTAGGTCACCATGGATACATGTTGTCCTGAGTGTAAAGATTTCATAGATAGACTGAAGTATGCTAGGTCACCATGGATAGATGTTGTACTGAGGGTAAAGCTTTCATGGATAGGCTGAAGTATGCTAGGTTACCATGGATACATGTTGTCCTGAGTGTAAAGATTTCATAGATAGACTGAAGTATGCTAGGTCACCATGGATAGATGTTGTCCTGAGGGTAAAGCTTTCATGGATAGACTGAAGTATGTTAGGTCACCATGGATACATGCTGTCCTGAGTGTAAAGCTTTCATAGATAGACTGAAGTATGCTAGGTCACCATGGATACATGTTGTCCTCAGTGTAAAGCTTTCATAGATAGGCTAAAGTATGCTAGGTCACCATCGATACATGTTGTCCTCAGTGTAAAGCTTTCATGGATAGGCCGAAGTATGCTAGGTCACCATGGATACATGTTGTCCTCAGTGTAAAGCTTTCATAGATAGGCTAAAGTATGCTAGGTCACCATCGATACATGTTGTCCTCAGTGTAAAGCTTTCATGGATAGGCTGAAGTGTGCTAGGTCACCATGGATACATGTTGTCCTGAGGGTAAAGCTTTCATGGATAGACTGAAGTATGTTAGGTCACCATGGATACGTGTTGTCCTGAGTGTAAAGCTTTCATAGATAGACTGAAGAATGCTACGTCACCATGGATTCATGTTGTCCTGAGTGTAAAGCTTTCATGGATAGACTGAAGAATGCTACGTCACCATGGATTCATGTTGTCCTGAGTGTAAAGCTTTCATGGATAGTCTGAAGTATGCTAGGTCACCATGGATACATGTTGTCCTGAGTGTAAAGCTTTCATAGATAGACTGAAGAATGCTACGTCACCATGGATTCATGTTGTCCTGAGTGTAAAGCTTTCATGGATAGGCTGAAGTATGCTAGGTCACCATGGATAGATGTTGTACTGAGGGTAAAGCTTTCATGGATAGGCTGAAGTATGCTAGGTCACCATGGATACTATCTGTCCTCAATGAAGTTGGTTGGCCAAGCCTTGATACTTGTTCATTAAGAAGTGTGTTTTGAATTGTTTTCAGATGAAAGACCTGAGACAGGAATTGGACAAAATAAAGGGAGAGCACTCAAACATGAAGATGTCAATCAACGGCAAATTGGCTCAACTACAGCACAAACATGAACATCAAGAAGAGAGCAACAAGCAAAGTGAGCAACATTTTGCTGCTAACAAGGGAAATATGAGGTCAAAGGTGAGGCTCTATTTTATTTCTTAATCATTGTTCAGGTATATAACCAAATGAGTTTAAAACAAAAGAGTTACTTGGTTTTTGACAGCGTCATATAGGTGTGTAGATGTGTCTAATTCATCGCTGTTTCTAATTATGACCTAACATTTAAACCACAGAGCATCATATCATTTCACAAAACCCCCCAAAAACACCACTGCAATGTGTGACAGGAGAATTACTGAACTCTTGTTTTTCACTTTTGGTCACAACTAATCATGTGTATCGACTGATCAAGCGTTAATTGGTGTTGTTAGTTACACTGAATCTGTAAGTAACACAGAGCCTTTTTAAGTTACATTGATGTTATGCTGACATTAGTTACAAATTGATGTTACACTGACATTAGTTACATTGATGTTATGCTGACATTATTTACATTGATATTTGTTACTTTGATGTTACACTGACATTAGTTAAATTGATGTTACACGGACATTAGTTACATTGATGTTATGCTGACATTAGTTACATTGATGTTATGCTGACATTAGTTACATTGATGTTACACTGACATTAGTTACATTGATGTTACACTGACATTTGTTACACTGATGTTGTTAAGTAAACACTGACCTTGTTTTAGTTAGGCTAACATTTGTATTTACACTGGTGTTACACTGACATTAGTTACATTGATGTTACACTGACATTAGTTACATTGATGTTACACTGACATTAGTTACACTGGTGTTACACTGACATTAGTTACATTGATGTTACACTGACATTAGTTACATTGATGTTACACTGACATTAGTTACATTGATGTTACACTGACATTAGTTACACTGGTGTTACACTGACATTAGTTACATTGATGTTACACTGACATTAGTTACATTGATGTTACACTGACATTAGTTACATTGATGTTACACTGACATTAGTTACATTGATGTTACACTGACATTAGTTACATTGATGTTACACTGACATTAGTTACATTGATGTTACACTGACATTAGTTACATTGATGTTACACTGACATTAGTTACATTGATGTTACACTGATGTTACACTGACATTTGTTACACTGATGTTGTTAAGTAAACACTAACCTTGTTTTAGTTAGGCTAACATTTGTATTTACACTGGTGTTACACTGACATTAGTTACATTGACATTATACTGACATTAGTTACATTGATGTTACACTGACATTAGTTACATTGATGTTACACTGATGTTACACTAACATTTGTTACATTGACATTATACTGACATTAGTTACATTGACATTATACTGACATTAGTTACATTGACATTATACTGACATTAGTTACATTGATGTTACACTGACATTTGTTACATTGATGTTACACTGACATTAGTTACATTGATGTTACACTGACATTAGTTACATTGATGTTACACTGATGTTACACTGACATTTGTTACACTGATGTTGTTAAGTAAACACTGACCGTGTTTTAGTTAGGCTAACATTTGTATTTACACTGATGATGTATATAACAGAGAACAGAGTTTGGAGTGATCATGATGGCTATAGACAATATAGCAGAGAAGTGCCTTAAAGCCCTCGATCCAACAGTGGAGGGGCTCAATTTGGAGCAGAAACTCAAAAAGATTGGGGTAAGGTTCATTCAAAGAAAAAACATAGAACTTGGATAAATGATTTAATCACTAGCAACGAAAAAAGTTTTATAATTAACCTCATTTCTGATGAAAAAAAGGGATCAGGTTGAAAAAATAGTTAAATAGAATTGAGAGTATACAAGATTATAGTTTGCATCATGATCCGACAGCCTTACAATTGTAGCTGTGTTTTGTATACAGGATCATGTGGTGGAGCGGGAAGACGTGGCCCGCATGGCCACGCCCAGTGACTCAACCACAGTGAAGGAGAGCAGCAGAGGCAACAGTGCAGACCTCCAAAAGTCTAAAGCCAAGAAAAAAGTACAGGTCGTCGTAACTGGTCCTTCTTGATAGAATAAATCCTAGCTTGTTTACTCCTGTTAAAGATGTGGTGCGATTCAAGTTGTTTTATTGGCCAGCCATGTATAAATTACGTAGAATATTATCAGCAAAACAAGGTGTACATATCTTATGGAAGGAGATGTGGTGAGGGCATAACCTGTGTATATCGACACCTTCCTTAGACTGTATCATTGTACCTGCTAATGCTTGCGGTGTTCACGGCGAAACAAGTACCATTAATCATGATTCACGGCAAAACAAGTACCATTAATTATGTTTCATGGCGAAACAAGTACCATTAACCATGATTGAAATTGAATACATACAGCGATACATGTATTGTAATGGATAATACAGCGATACATGTATTGTAATGGATTATACCATGATACATGTATTGTAATGGATAATACCATGATACACGTATTGTAATGGATTATACAATGATACACGTATTGTAAAGGATTATACAATGATACACGTATTGTAATGGATTATACCATGATACATGTATTGTAATGGATTATACCATGATACATGTATTGTAAAGGATTATACAGTGATAGATGTTTTGTAATGGATTATACCATGATACATGTATTGTAATATGGATTAACAACTGCATCGGTTTGTGTTTTGCCAAAGTAAATATCCACAAATAGGTATATGTATGCATCTAAAAAAATCAAAACAATTTTAGCTATGTGAAATTCAAAATCTTTTAAGTAGTAATCCAAAGATAGATCATCTTCAAAAACTGAAATTGTAGAAGTTGTAAGCATGTACTTTGTTTAGCCAGACAATAAATATTGATGTCATATAGAGCTAGTTATAGGTCTCCCTTACAAACGGGAAGGATAGGGTAAGATTAAATTGTGTGTATAAGTTATGATTGTAATTTACGAGAACGACGATACGAAAGGTTGATATGGATGCTATCAGGGTACCACAGCTAGAACTTTTTTTCAGAAAATAGTTGTGGGGTGGGGGTGGGGGCCGGGGCAGGGTGGGGCCGGGCGAGGTGGGGCAGGGTGGGGCGGTGTGGGGTTGGTTTGGAGTAATTACACAATAAATGTACTGATCTCAGGTGATACCTCCGACACCTCTGACACTAAATAATGATTGCTTTTAAACTTTACATTGATGGTGATCACCTTTGAAGGAACATTCCTTTTTGTTTTTGGAGGTGATGGGATCGGAATGTCTAAAAAAGAGAGGGAACTAAAACTGAATAGTTTAAAAGAATTAATTGAGTAAAAGATAGGAAGTGGACAAAAGGGGAGAGTGATACATAAGTAGGAAGTCAGGGAGAAATTTAAAAGTTGTTTGTCTCCCCAGCATTATCTCTGGTGCAGGTAAAAATGATCATACCTGTCACCATGTTACTACACAAGTCCTTTGTTAAACAATTTTGTTAGTATCGTTTGTGTGCGAATAATTATTTGTGTTCACATAATTTTCTACAGAGCAGCTTTCAATGTAATTCAGCGACATACTTTAAAGTAAATGTTTGTAGAAGTTATGACTTCCACAATATTTGCAGCAGTGGTTTAGACATGACATTTTTACATAATGGACTTATCCAGGTCTGATCAGGTTTCAGCACAAATCTTTTTATTGTTTTCATTGTATGTCACAAAAAATTGGAATTGTATATCATAAATCACATTTCACAGAAATTTTGCAAATCAGTACCCAATATATCACTGTTGGAGAATTTATGTAATATATGTAGCAAATGTTGTGTTAGTGTACATGTAAGTTGTAGATTCCTTGGTATGTTTTATCATTGTGAATTAGTAAATCATATTTTCATGAAGATATTAATTGAACATAAGGGGAGACAACTGTCCATCCTCGTTTCATTGCTGTTGATTTAAGTGATAATTGAGTGTTTGTAAAAAATATCAGCTGATGTCAGAAAGTGACTGTTCCCGATTTTGAAGGTTCTACTTGTAGGTGTTATTACGGTTTTCTGGTTTTCTATTCCTCTGAAATAACTTAAGATACCGGCTGTATTACCTTGTGTAAGGAGCTGTAAATCATTAACCTTGCCAAACTACTGTCAAACGAAAACTTGTCATTTACCTTACTGAACGAAATAAATAATCTTGTTTAATTATTAAGTCTTCTTTATCATTTGCAAAAACCAGTTTAACAGATTTATCAAATATAGATCTGTGATTGTACAATCGATAGCATATATACAACAACAGACAGTCTGTGTGTGGAAGGAATGGCATATATGCAACAACAGACAGTCTGCGTGTGGCAGGAATGGCATATATGCAACAACAGACAGTCTGTGCGTGGAAGGAATGGCAGATATACAACAACAGACAATCTGTGTGTGGAATGAAGGGCGTATATACAACAACATACAGTCTGTGTGGGGAAGGAATGGCATAAATACAACAACAGGCAGTCTGGGTGTGGAAGGAATGGCATATATACAACAACAGACAGTCTGTGTGTGGAAGGAATGGCTTTTACTGCATGGTATATTATACAATGACAAAATTACATATCAAATGTCGATGTGTGATCATATATATTTACACTTTGTCAACATATTACACTATTTGTTGGTAAACATACATTAAACATTGATTTACAATAAACATGTAAAAGCTTGTACCGAAAGGAACTAACCATCTGTACGTACCAACAGGAACTAACCACCTGTATGTACCAACAGGGACCAACCACCTGTATGTACCAACATGGACCAACCACCTGTGTGTTTTAACAAGGACTAACCACCTGTATGTACAAACAGGGACCATACACCTGTATGTACCAACAGGGACCAACCACCTGTATGTGCCAACATGGACCAACCACCTGTATGTACCAACAGGGACCATACATCTGTATGTACCAACAGGGACCATACACCTGAGTGTTTTAACAAGGACTAATCCCATGTATGTACAAACAGGACCTAACCCCCTGTACGTACAAACAGGGACCATACATCTGTATGTACAAACAGGGACTATACACCTGTGTCTTAGTGTGTTTTAACAAGGAGTATGTACCAACAGGAACTAACCACCTGTATGTACCAACAGGGACCATACATCTGTATGTACAAACAGGGACCATATATCTGTATGTACAAACAGGGACTATACACCTGTGTTTTAACAAGGACTAACCATCTGTATGAACCAATAGGAACTAACCACCTGTATGTACCAACAGGGACCATACATCTGTATGTACCAACAGGGACCAACCACCTGTATGTACCAACATTGTTCATACATCTGTATGTACAAACAGGGACCATACACCTGTGTGTTCTAACAAGGACTAACCATCTGTATGTACCATCAGGAACTAACCACCTGTACGTACAAACAGGGACCATACATCTGTATGTACCAACAGGGACCATACACCTGTGTGTTTTAACAAGGACTAACCATCTGTATGTACCAACAGGGACCAACCACCTGTATGTACCAACAGGGACCATACATCTGTATATACAAACAGGGACCATATATCTGTATGTGCAAACAGGGACCATACACCTGTGTGTTTTAACAAGGACTAAACAACTGTATGTACCAAAAGGAACTTACAAAGTTGTCTCTACTAATTGCACTTGTTTGTTTATGTACTTTATGTAACAACACAAACCCCTTCACATACAGGCCAGACTTTAGACTGCAGAGTATATCAGCTAACAACCAAGTTAATTCATATTCCTTCAAGAGTTATTGAAACTAAATTGACAAAAAAATCATTATATAAATAAAGAGTACAATTCCTAATTAAAATCAGGTGGGATGATCTCTGACTTAATGGCGATTCTACAGATATATCAATACCTGAACATGGTATTTAACTTTAAAAGAGAGCTGTTTACTTAAAGTTTCCCATACCATCTACAGTAACAGACTGGGGCACACCAACAAGAGTACCACAGACATAAACATACACAGAAATGGGAAAACACGTTCAGTCTGACTGTAACACCCTAACACCAGTGTAGGAACCAACAGATGTCGTGGTATTCAAACACTTTAAAGGAGAAAAAATCCAGGAATTCAGACTTGAACCAAAGAAATAGGTGGACAATGTGTATTATCTGTGATTATTCTAAATTAAATAGAAGGTTGTCTACAACTGCATCAATGACAGTACCATCAAATGTTTCTTTTACAAGGCACTAAATATGGTAACATAATCATTCATGATCTTGTCTGTCATAGGAATAAGCTGAAACTGGACTTCCTTACCCTCTGTGACATCAGACGTTTATTTATAGAGTAATGTATGCAGAAGTTAACAATTAACCTCAAGGGCCTTTAATATTTAACAAGGGGAGGGAAATCCGAATGACTGGAGCATTTTTCAAACTCAATTGTCCAACATGAAATATGAGGTAAATATTAAGTAGGAAGAATGCCTCTTCCACTAATCCATGGTGTTTACCTCATGAAGATATGGCTGCTCATCAGTGGGCCATTTATTGAATTGCATGTTTTGAGCAACTTTAAGATATCATACATTTTTATATTTGTTTTCCGTGTTATTGAATACAAAAACTTCAAACACATTACAGGTTTTAAGTTCCTTTTTCTCACTAATCTTAAAATCAAAACTCTATATTGGTAAAACCTTTCAGAGGCCTTTAGCTTCCTAAACCTCAAACTTTTCAGGTTACACTCTGTTTTATATGCACATAAATGTTCCACACAATTTAAATGTGACCAGTAATCCAAATAAGGCCTCTCATATTGTTGAACGCTTGACTTTCTTAACACTTTTTTGTGAAAATGTTGTAGTTTATGATGGCGCTGATGAAACTGTTTATTCATGAGTAATTGATATAATGTAATAGTTCCTGGAAAGTTTTAACAGAAAAAGAATTATCAACTTGATGATCACTTACCGGGTAGTTTTGAGGTAAATACAATCAAATATTCTCATATACGTACTACGATGTTACATCCAAGAATCTGTTTCACACCATGCCGACCTACACACCAAATAGGTGTACCCTATCTTTTGATATGTTTAATTTCTTATAATGGCCGGCACATTCAAAAATACAATTTGTAATTATCATAAATGAAGAAACATATTTTCAAAGCAACTTTAAAATAAAGGGTGGTAGAATTTCTTACAAAATCAAAACCGGTACAAATACGAGGTCATACAGAACTACAAGTCAAACTGAACAGGGGAACACTTTGGGGATATAGATATATAAATATATATGGCATGTCATGTCTGCAATACAGAAATAATGATCAATATATCTATTTAACTTATTGTGGATTTTTCATTACAGATTTTTTATAATTTCCTTAAAATACAAACATGACTGAAAAACTAAATAAAAATATATTTATATAGTTACAATAAAATGAGACAATTAATCTGTCCTCTAAACAAGTAACAGTGAGGCTGTGAAAACATACACTCCAGGAACCTGCAACACCATCATGTAGGGTCTGAATATCATCCCGAGTACAAGGGTCTGCTAACCATAAGGCTGAGAATCCAAAGGTCTGCTAACAGTCTGCTAACCATTAGGCCTAGAGTCCAAATGTCTGTTAATCATTAGGCCTAGAGTCCAAAGATCTGCTAACCATTAGGCCTAGAGTCCAGAGGTCTGCTATTCATTAGATCCAGAGTCTAAAGGTCTGCTAACCAATAGGCCCCGAGTCCAAAGGTCTGATTACAGTCTGCTTAACCTTAGGCCTAGAGTCCAAAGGTCTGCTAACCATTAGGCCCCGAGTCTAAAGGTCTGCTTAGTAACCCAATCATACAAAGCCTAATTTCTACTTTGCCCTGGTTCCAGTTGTAAGTTGAATGACCATTAGTTCCAGGATTAATATCAATAAGCTGAACGACTAGTTGGAGCAATGCGTTAAGATCTGTACACCAAAAAAAAACTGGCTCTAAAATCACCTTCAAACTCTGGTTGAGATTTTAACCAGTCACAAGTATCCATTGACCACTGCTTTAACTGCTGCAGACCATGCAAAATGTCCATCATGTCTACTCACCAAAACTAAATGGTCACTGTGTCTGATTGTAGATCACAATGGAATCATGTGAAAAAATACAGAAAACAACATATGTTTTAAAATCAAGCTAAGTAAAACATAAAATCTATCAAATACACAAAAACTAGAAAAGAGCAGTGGAATCACATTTCTAAGGAGATCAGTGAAAAACATCTGATAATATAAGGCCTCTCATGTAAAGTCAATAAATATAAAAGTCCATGTGTCCATGTGAGACATGAAGTGGCAGTAACCATAACAACCAGTCCCTCCCCCTCCAGACCTGGCAGTGGCTTCTTCCTCTAATAGTATGATAACAAGTTACCATTACAACCAGTCCCTCCCCCTCCAGACCAGGCAGTGGCTTCTTCCTCTCAGAGTATGAGAACAAGTTACCAAAACAACCAACACCTCCCCCTCCAGACCTGGCAGTGGCTTCTTCCTCACAGCATATGAGAACAAGTTACCATTACAACCAGTCCCTCCCCCTCCAGACCAGGCAGAGGCTTCTTCCTCTCATAGTATGATAACAAGGTACCAAAACAACCAACACCTCCCCCTCCAGACCTGGCAGTGGCTTCTTCCTTTCAGAGTATGAGAACAAGCTACCAAAACAACCAGTCCCCCTCCCCCTCCAGACCTAGCAGTGGCTTCTTCCTCTCAGAGTATGAAACAAATTAACACCTCCTCCTCCAGACCTGGCAGTGGCTTCTTCCTCTAATAGTATGATAACAAGTTACCATTACAACCAGTCCCTCCCCCTCCAGACCAGGCAGTGTCTTCTTCCTCTCAGAGTATGATAACAAGTTACCATAACAACCAGTCCCTCCCCCTCCAGACCAGGCAGTGGTTCTTCCTCTCATAGTATGATAACAAGTTACCATTATAACCAGTCCCTCCCCCTCCAGACCAGGCAGTGGCTTCTTCCTCTCAGAGTATGATAACAAGTTACCATAACAACCAGTCCCTCCCCCTCCAGACCAGGCAGTGGCTTCTTCATTCCAGAGTATGAGAACAAGCTACCAAAACAACCAGTCCCCCTCCCCCTCCAGACCTAGCAGTGGCTTCTTCCTCTCAGAGTATGAAAATAAATTGACACCTCCCCCTCCAGACCTGGCAGTGGCTTCTTCCTAACAGCATATGAAAACAAGTTACAATAACAACCAGTCCCTACCCCTCCAAACCAGGCAGTGGCTTCTTCATCTCAGAGTATGAAAACAAGTTACCATTACAACCAACACATCCCCCTACAGACCTGGCAGTGGCTTCTTCCTCTCAGAGTATGAAACAAATTAACACCTCCTCCTCCAGACCTGGCAGTGGCTTCTTCCTCTCATAGTATGATAACAAGTTACCTTAACAACCAGTCCCTCTCCCTCTAGCAACACTCACCATTGGAAACCTGCAGTAGATTGCACTATATTTACTGGTAATTATATAAATGTAGCCCGACTCTGAAGTTCATGATTCACAATACAGGCTTATATAGACTCCCTAATATTTGTGTGTATGACTTAGTGTTACACCTGATGCTATGGTTTTTACTCTTAATCAATAGCCTTGAGAGGGACTTCTCACACACACAGGTGTGAATGAATATTTTTCTCTCGTATACAGTTTTTACAAATCCAGAAAATGTCAATTCATGTATATAGAGAGAAAAATATCACATTTCCTGCCAACCTCCATGCTTGACACGACAATGTGTGGCAGTCTTCTTTGCTTCATTACAATAAAGCCATTTGAAATTCAATGTAAAATGTACTTACACCACTGCTTAACTGCTTCATCCAGGACATTTCTTCCTGCACACACAGGTATTAAAGAAAACAATGAACCTTGTAAAGAGCTAAGCACTTAAAAAGGATCAATTTAATTTGCATATTTTGGTACTCATTCGAGCCAAATGTTATATTTCAACAGCACCTGTTGTAGGACGAGACAACGCATCACACACGGTCAGCACCAGGAGGGACTTCTAACTCAAAACAACAATCTACAAGTACCAGACCATCTGAGGACCTTCAAAAACCGCTATTTTTACTATAAAATACAGTAACAAATTAAATCACATATAAAAGCATGATTCTAAGTGAAATTATATTTCCTACAATTTCTATAAAAAAAAGGAAGTAACAGGCACAGGTGTTTAAATCTTGCATAGTTCAAAAAAGCACGTGGCAGTTAAATCGAAAATAAGTTATTTCTAGTCTAACTGTCAACTTTATCATGTATTTTGTAAGAAGTTAATATCAACACGATCATGCGTTATACATGTCACACATATCCATGACTGAATTACACATTTTACGTCACTTGTATTTCAGATGAAATAACCTGAATACCTTTGTTACATTCCAAATGGTCTGACCAGAGTTGTTAATGAAAAGGGACCAACTTGATAATCTAATGTTGCCTTCTGTCCAGTTTTGACAAAGCCTTTAAGGCCTGTAGTAACATTTCCAGGTTTACCAGGATTCACCAGTCTGTTCACATACACAAGCTGGCCACTGTAAGCGACTGTCAGTTACACCACAACTAGAACTTGTGTAACACTGATCACATGATCATCACATGACAGCGAAGAGTGTGTGCAACACTGATCACGTGATCATCACATGACAGCAAAGAGTGTGTGTAACGTAACACTATCACATGATCATCACATGACAGCGATGGAGAGTGTGTAAAACTGATCACATGATCATAACATGACAGTGATGGAGTGTGTAACACTATCACTTGATCATCACATGAAAGCGAGGGAGTGTAACACTGATCACATGATCATCACATGACAAGGAACATGTTTCCTTATCACATGACTGTAATTGACTGTTTGTCCAACTAAAGTTATGTCAATAAACACTTTTTTGGGGTAACATTTGGTTTTGTTAAAATAATTGTCATGAAATATTTCATAAATATCAAACTTGTTAGAATATGAATATTTAACCTGAAAAGTGATTACTGGTAGGAACGACCAAGCTGAGATTTGCACACCTGCCCGAGTACTACATCCTCACATGTATTGCTGCAGTATTTTTAACTCTTCACCATTAAAGTCAGTGAGGTGTAACCAGCCTTTCTTTGGCTCCATGCTTTGGTAAACAGACAGTCCTTTATACAAGGCAGCGACTGGCTGAAACAGTATGGGGCTGGCTGACCTGGACTCCCCAAAGTCCTTCCGCAGCATGTCAGAGAGGTAATCAAAGCTTTAATTATATTCTTAAAGTACACAATCAAAATTATGTTCAACCAATTTGGTGATTTTATGTTATGCAGAAGACATGATAAATAAACAACATTGCCAAACTTCAGAACATGCATAATTACTGAAGTCAAAACCAGACACCCCTCTCACAAATCTCCTTGTCTTGTCAGTTTTTCATTAAGAATACAATTAAAGTTTTAATCACCCTCTGAATTTTAGGACAGTATTAAAATTTATAATCTTATGACACTATTTTGTATTTTGAATTCAGATTTATCATTTTATGATACTACTCTGCATTTTGGGTGCAAATAAAATATCAGTGAAAATACATGGTTATATTTATGGTAATATTCAACACACAACTCACAGTGGTCAGGTCATAGCTGACACAGTATAACAGAGCACCATATCACATTTTGACTCGTTTCTTGTCCTTTTAGCACAAAAAATGTTACGTTGTATATGAGGGCTTCAACACCAGGATGGATGAAATGAATCATAAAATGGTTGAATGTGGCACTAAAACAAAATCTATTCAACATGCTGATGGTTTTGATTTCATCACAGATTACAGCATATTTTAATCATCTAACCATTAAGCTGTTTATCTCCCAACAACAGTACCTAAATCCCAGTCAAACCAACTACACACTTCCAGCTCTATTCTAGATTAGCAACTATGCAGTCCGTTTGTGACAAAGGTGTGGGTTTACAGTCGGTACTGGATTATTTGTTGGAGCCTCTATACACCACAGACATCCACGGTCATACTTTTGTTTCTATGTTCTGAGTCAGTAATCTGTTCTGTTGCTGAGACTGTTGCTGTGCCTGTTGCTGTGGTATTTTTTGTTGTTGCTGTATATGCTGCTGTTGCTGGAACTGTTGCTGCTGAAGCTGTAACTCTTTTTGCCGTAACTGTTGTTGCTGATGCTGTAAATACTGTTGTTGTAGATGCAGTTCCTGTTGTTGTTGCTGAAGATGAAGCTGTTGTTGGTGATGCTGTAAATGTTGTTGATGTAGTTGTTGGTGATGTTGTTGCTGTGGTAACACATGTTGTTGTCCTGGTGATTCTATTTTGTGCCAGTGTCCTTTATTTTGGTTTCCGCTGTTTTGTGCCATCATTTTTTGTTGTAGTGCCTCCTGTAAGGCAGGTAACTGTCGCTGTAGTAGGTCATGATGTTCGAGATTCTGGGGTAAGGCTAATTGCATCGGTAACTGAGGGGGCTGCTGTTCCTTTTTACGAATATCCATTGCACGATTCAGAGCCATACGATAACTTTCATAACTCATCACAATTTGTTCCAGTTCTTGTTTGTGTAATCTCATAAGCATGGCGTCATAATGCTCCAGTTGACTGACGGTGAACAAGTCCCACTGAAAAACACAATCACATCACCGGTAGGTCTTACAGTACTATAGTGATTATCATCATAGTCAAGGGGAGGAATACCCTAATATCACATCACAGGGAGGTCTTACAGTACTATAGTGATTATCATCATAGTCTGACGGTGAACAAGTCCCACTGAAAAACACAATCACATCACCGGTAGGTCTTACAGTACTATAGTGATTATCATCATAGTCAAGGGGAGGAATACCCTAATATCACATCACAGGGAGGTCTTACAGTACTATAGTGATTATCATCATAGTCAAGGCGAGGAATACCCTCATATCACATCACAGGTAGGTCTAACAGTACTATAGCGATTATCATCATAGTCAAGGGGAGGAATACTCTCATATCACATCACAGGGAGGTCTTACAGTACTATAGTGATTATCATCATAGTCTGACGGTGAACAAGTCCCACTGAAAAACACAATCACATCACCGGTAGGTCTTACAGTACTATAGTGATTATCATCATTGTCAAGGGGAGGAATACCCTCATATCACATCACAGGTTGGTCTAACAGTACTATAGTGATTATCATCATAGTCAAGGGGAGGAATACCCTAATATCACATCACAGGGAGGTCTTACAGTACTATAGTGATTATCATCATAGTCAAGGGGAGGAATACCCTCATATCACATCACAGGTACATTATGTAGGTCTTACAGTACTATAGTGATTATCATCATAGCCAAGGGGAGGAATACCCTCATATCACATCACAGGTAGGTCTTACAGTACTATAGTGATTAGCATCATAGTCAAGGGGAGAAATACCCTCATATCACATCACAGGTACATTATGTAGGTCTTACAGTACTATAGCGATTATCATCATAGTCAAGGGGAGCAATACCCTCATATCACATCACAGGTACATTATGTAGGTCTTACAGTACTATAGCGATTATCATCATAGTCAAGGGTAGGAATACCCTCATATCACATCACAGGTAGGTCTAACATTACTATAGTGATTATCATCATAGTCAAGGGGAGAAATACCCTCATAGCCCATCACAGGTAGGTCTTACAGTACTATAGTGATTAGCATCATAGTCAAGGGGAGAAATGCCCTCATATCACATCACAGGTACATTATGTAGGTCTTACAGTACTATAGTGATTATCATCATAGTCAAGGGGAGAAATACCCTCATAGCCCATCACAGGTAGGTCTTACAGTACTATAGTGATTATCATCATAGTCAAGGGGAGGAATACCCTCATATCACACCACAGGTAGGTCTTACAGTACTATAGTGATTATCATCATTGTCAAGGGGAGGAATACCCTCATATCACATCACAGGGAGGTCTTACAGTACTATAGTGATTATCATCATAGTCAAGGGGAGGAATACCCTCATATCACATTACAGGTAGGTCTTACAGTACTATAGTGATTATCATCATAGTCAAGGGGAGGAATCCCCTCATATCACATCACAGGTAGGTCTTACAGTACTATATTGATTATCATCATAGTCAAGGGGAGAAATACCCTCATATCACACCACAGGTACATTATGTAGGTCTTACAGTACTATAGCGATTATCATCATAGTCAAGGGGAAGAATACCCTCATATCACATCACAGGGAGGTCTTACAGTACTATAGCGATTATCATCATAGTCAAGGGGAGGAATACCCTCATATCACATCACAGGGAGGTCTTACAGTACTATAGCGATTATCATTCATCAAAGTCAAGAGGAGGGCAGGCATACCCTAATGTTATCATCATAGCGAACAGGTGTTTTTGGTGAGTCATACAGTAGTACATGTATGAGTAAATTTACTTTTACATAAGAAATTTTCATGAAACTATACCTTTATGACAAGAAAACAATATCCAATTGATAAAAAGTTCTGAGTTTATATTTCAGTTTTAGAAAGAGAGTTAAAAAGTCATCCCCATGTTCATTTATGAAAATATTTAAATTGGCTTTTTAAATTGATAATAGACTTTGCTATGCATTTTATGTCTTGTTTTAAATATCAAATTCAGGAAATGCCAACCTTTAACTTGTGGTCATGTTCTGGTGCACCTCTGGAGTAGACACTCAGCCACTGGGGGATTTCTTAAAAACAAGTACAAAGCATGTCAGAACATTTCAAACCAGCTAATCTATATGGGTATAATCAAATAAGTCCAGCAATGGTAAGCCAGGCAAAATCAAGGTCTAAACATCCAAAAAGCTCAAGAGAAATTATTGTTTTATAATAACAAAACTTTGTATTCCAGTTGTTGCGGAACTTCTGTCAGACAGTTGGAATGTATTCTGAGAGATGATCCTTACAAACAAATTCAGTTATGCCTGTAAGACAATAAAGTAAATTTTCTAAGGTATAAATGAGTACCTGTATAATAAGGGAAGGATTCTTGTAAGATAACAGGGTATATGTTTTAGGTATAATAAAGTGTACCTGTATAATAAGTGAAGGATGTTTGTAAAATACCTGGGTATATGTTTTAGCTATAATAAAGTGTACCTGAATAATAAGGGAAGGATGTTTGTAAAATAACTGGGTATATGTTTTAGGTATAATAAAGTGTACCTGTATAAAGATAAGGATTTGCAGGTACCAGCACATTTGTCTGACGAGCTGGTCGGTACTCTATCTGCTGGGGTAGACCGGGTCGTTGAGAGAACTGGAAGGCAAGGTTCAACTGAGGCATGGTCGGGGCACATGGATGCTGGTACTGTGCTATTTTCATAAAGTGACTGAAAAAAACATACAGAAATCATGAAGTGGCTGTTAATACAATAAAGACTTTATAAAGCAAATGTAGTAAAGAATAATTTCAGCAGTTTGAAATCTTAATGTATTTTTACATTATTGCCTTTTGTTACGGGAAAGGTCAGATTGTGCTTCCTTTCGTCTTGAGCTCTGATCCTATTTTCAACTAACACATGTGGAACACACTTGTAGGATATTTATGTGTTACAAATACGAAAGCACCCAATGACCTCTGGTTTGGAAACTACATTTTTCTACATTCCTGACAAGGAACTGCATAAAAACAAACCATAGGATGTAAATCAAACATTAGTTAGCAGTATACAGTAGAGGGTTGTGGCCATGGGTGATATTTTTGTTAAATGGCTTACCCCTGTATAATGATATGTAACAAAAATATAAAAATAAAACTGTACTAAATTTGGTATAAGCATGATGAAGTGGGCCATGTGAGCTTCACATTTGTAAAAAAAAAAAAAAAAGTTTTTGGTTCGAGATCAAAATTTTGGCCATAATCCGAAACATGAAAAGCTAGTTTGACAACTTTACTGGGACCGAGATCATTCTGCAACCAAGTAGGTAATCTTTAATTCCAGACAGAACTTAGGAAAACAATTACTAGTTGCGGAGGTCAAATTTTGGGTCAAAAATAGCAATTTTTGGCATTTTTTGCTATTTTTTTTAGTGGTAACCATGGTTTTCACACAAGTGACATACATAGAAAAAAGAGGTTTATACACTTCTCAGTACTTTATATGTATTGTAAATGTAATGCAGTTTACAAATATATATACATGTATACATGTGTTGTGTAGGGTAAATCTGCTGTGTTTACATTTCCTCGACATGTGCCTTGTTTATCAGAGTCGGGCCATTTCTACTGTATACTGCTACCTTACATTTTGTAGCGGGTTCAGTGGAGTTGTTGCTCATCATTTCTATTTTCATTTGAGTTAATGTTTAGTATAGTGTTGCCTGATGTCCTGAAACATAATGTCATTTCAGTGCCTGGTTCCTCTGGCTTTTACATCAGGTCGGTGAAGACAGATGGTGGCCCTGGCCACTTTAAAGTGCCATTTATTCATTATCTACTTCCAATTCCGTCTTTGCGTATTGCAGAGTTATCTCCTCTTGTGAGCAGGTATTGATTGTTACGTCATTTGTTTGTGAGAGTAACGTCATCAATTATTAAGAAAAAAACGTAATTTTCTCACACAAACCAATGACGAAACAATCAATACCTGCTCACAAGAGAAGATAACTCTGCAATACGCAAAGACGGAATACATAGTCTGACTGTTGGCAGCTGACATTGCCTCATTGAAATAAATAATTACTAATTTACGAACTTGCTGTGAAGGTTTTGCAAACCGATTTAATTTAAAGTAAAACTTCAGTGATTTTGCTGGACCGTCCTGATCAGTGTAAATCAAGCTGGCAATACAATTTCTGATTGATATTTGGTAATGCTATGACACATTGTTACTACAACTACTAGGATATTCTAACTAATCAGAAAATCTGCTATGTATATATTCCATATCCATCACCTATATATGATAAGACTCTGTTAGCATATTCCTGAACAACACAAAGATAACAGCAGGCCCTTAATAAAGAACTAGATTGTACCTTGGTACAGTACTCTTGTAAACAAAACAACTTTTTAAAATATTTTCATAACTTTACTTATGAAACATGTTGTCTTTTACAACCATAATTTCTAGTGAGCAAGGCCTACTTGACATAGTAGACTCCGAACTCCTTGGATTCGATCCTCTCCCAGCCCATCGGCAGACTTTCCTTCTCAAACGGGTGGCTCCAGTGGGTAGTCTGGGTGTTGTGATCAATGTAATACTTCCTTCCCCTCACCGTCCAGTCTATAGACCAGCCAGTTGGTAAGGCCATCTCGTCTTGACCAGCGAACCCACTTGAGGCTGTGAACATTTTAATTGGTTTAAGCTCAACATTTTTAAAGACAGAATCTTGCTTTTGTCGTTAAATTTAACAGGCTATCAACCTTGTGTAAGCTTACCAATCAGAATATGAAAAGAAAGTACAATGCTTTAACCTCCTGACAGGTAATATACCCTGATTTGTTGTAGTGTTAAGCAAACCTCTACCATCTCCTAAACATTACATTGCATATCCAGCTTCTAACTGGTACCTGATCGACTTACCAGAGGATGGGACGGTGGTCTGGATCTCCTTCTGTGCGGAGGCGTGCAGGCTTTGCTTTACAATCTGTCCTCCAGGATTCTGCTGGGCGTAGTGTTTACGTATCTCCTGGTGGTACTGTTGGATCTGGTAGTTCTCATCATACTGATTATGATGGTCATTGCCATAGTTACTGTGATAATGCCCAGACATGTCGTCGTTATTGTCTGAAAGATTTGTAACATGACTTTTATAATTATGATCATATTTCCTTTTGTACATTTGATTGTTCATTACCATATTTTTGGTCTTCATTCAGGTCACTAAAAGTTGATTCTTCAATAAAATACTATCAAAAAGCTTTAAGCTTATTTGAAAAATTGAACCTTGATATTTCATGAAACATGAAAATCTCACCAAGGTTGCTCTAAAACCTGTTAAGACCAAAGTAACATTCTGAGTTAAAGGTTTTTAAATCTTTACAACTTGTATAGTCCAAGCTACATACCTTCTCTGATGGCCCCCAGTCTGCTGGGCTGGGGTTGGGGTTGTTTGACCTCCTGGACCAAGTGCTGGACGGCTGAACCTCCACTCTGATAGCCAGATGACCCAGTGGTCGCACGACTAGATGTTGATCCCTGAGTACTTAGGGAGCTGTTGGACCCTGCATTAGCAGACTGGTAGGGAACACCTCCCGGTTGAGACAGATTAACATTAGGAGTATGGAAGTGTTCCCCACCCTGACTAGACATATGAATGTTCTGTAGTCCGTGAGTGATCGGAGACACTGGTGTCTGTATGGGTTTACTTAGAGACTGTTTCTGTGGCTGTGATTTGTTGATGTGAGTCTGTACCTGACGTTCATAGGAGCTGCTTGTACTGGTGAAGGTCATCTGTGAGGTGGGAAGGACAGAGCGTGACACGGGTGGGCGGATGATGGGTTGCTGAGGAACGTAAAATGCTGGTGTCTTTGAACTCCTTCTCTGGAAGTTTGGCGTTTGTCTTACAGGAGTATGGTAATCTGTAACAACGAAAAAGATTTATTATACAACTACCATGTTTTGTAGCTATAATGGCCATATCATATTTTATATTTAATGTGATGTCAGAACTCAGACAAAATACCATGGACTTACTAGCGACATTGCATTAAAATAAAAACACATTTTGTCACCGTCATGTTGTCAGTATGGTGATGCTAAAGGCCTGGTGATGGTCAACCACAACATGTTTTATGTGAATATTTATATACATTCTGACTTGAATTTACTTCCATTTCATATAAAACAAGTCTAAAATGAGATATGAAATGGAATCTCAAAAGATTCTATATTTATGATGTAAATATCACAAATTCAAAATCACTCTATATACTCCATTACATATGTCATATATGTACTACAGTCACACCATTAATGAATATAGATATAAAAATATTCACGTTAGATATTTTGAAAGAAGTTGTACAAATCTTAATGGCAATGGTATACATTTGTATGACAATTGTCTTTATATGATACTCTGATGGTTAAGGATATTACAAACTAATCGAGTAGACTGTGAACATTTATAATCACAAATACTTGCAACTTATCATGATCAACATGTTCTGAATTCTTTTTTCTACGAAAAATTTAGCATAAAAATTTGAACTCAAGCAATAAATGTATTCATCACTATAGCTATTTACATAACAAAATTTACCTTGAAACATGGTGTTGGTAAGCTCATCAAAGTCAAAATTTTTGTCACTAAAATGGAAATTTATCTTTTTTCTTGAACATGGAATCAAAAAATCTTTTTATTAAAAAGTGTCAAATCCTTGGTAAAATCCATTATATTACAGGGTAGTGAGGTATGAAATTTTGACATGTTGCTGTACATCGCAACTTGTTTAAGCCTTATTAACAATCAAATTAGTCTACACCCTCCATGTGGAATTTTAAGTGTCGGTATAACGCCGCTGCCACTGATGAACGTAGAGTAGATAATGCATGTACAATGCTATAAATAAATCCAGACCAGGACACATATTGTCATGACAATTGTATACACAACATACTTAATGAAATAAAAATAACAATGCATATATTGATGATGAAAGCTCAGTCAAACAGTTGTGGTGTAACAGAGTCATGTCTACAGGAAGTCACATGCAGACAGTAAGACTACCAGTCACCAATGCACCTTTTTCAGTATATATATATATAATACGATACAGGTTTCATTGTTCTTGAATGATGGTATATGAACTTTCAGTCATATTATATGTAAAATAGGCTTTCACTTGGTACAACAAGCCGTAATAAATATACTAAACACTATATCACTGCATATAGTCTAAAATATAACGGGGATTTTTGGGTATATTTTTGACAAACAAAACATTTTCTCCAATAAACTATAATTATTTTATACAACATGTTATATAAACTGCTAACATTCATGCAGTACATGTTATATTTGCATGTACCGCATTGATTTACATATATATTTTTTTCTTTTCTCTCAGAGGGCAAGCCACATGTCAAAATATAACCCTGCATGATGAACATGTCACAATGACATTGCATTTCACATTTGAATGACACATCACCAAAATATCATACAACAGTTATGGGCCTATACATGTCATAATTAGACAAAGCTTGTTGGTCTTCCACTGAAACCCTACTGCTTTAATACAGATATGGGCATCCACTGAAACCCTACTGCTTAAATACAGATATAGGCTTCCACTGAAACCCTACTGCTTAAATACAGATATAGGCTTCCACTGAAACCCTACTGCTTTAATACAGATATAGGCTTCCACTGAAACCCTACTGCTTTAATACAGATACGGGCTTCCACAGAAACCCTACTGCTTAAATACAGATAAATAGGCTTCCACTGAAACCCTACTGCTTTAATACAGATATGGGCTTCCACAGAAACCCTACTGCATTAATACAGATATGGGCTTCCACTGAAACCCTACTGCTTTAATACAGATATGGGCTTCCACAGAAACCCTACTGCTTTAATACAGATATAGGCTTCCACTGAAACCCTACTGCTTAAAATACCGATATAGGCTTCCACTGAAACCCTACTGCTTTAATACAGATATGGGCTTCCACTGAAACCCTACTGCTTTAATACAGATATGGGCTTAATCCACTGAAACCCTACTGCTTTAATACAGATATGGGCTTAATCCACTGAAACACTACTGCTTTAATACAGATATGGGCTTAATCCACTGAAACACTACTGCTTTAATACAGATATGGGCTTCCACTGAAACCCTACTGCTTAAATACAGATATGGGCTTAATCCACTGAAACCCTACTGCTTTAATACAGATATGGGCTTCCACTGAAACCCTACTGCTTTTATACAGATATAGGCTTCCACTGAAACCCTACTGCTTAAATACAGATATGGGCTTAATCCACTGAAATCCTACTGCTAAATTTTTACATGAATGGTATATGAAAAGTATGGCATGATGTTTTCGTTGTTAATTTGTCTTCTCTGATAAAGGTAAACAACTTGTTTAATAATTCACTTTCTATTAATATTATATTGCCAAAATTATGTTGTGCTTTCTATAAGTAAAGAAAAGTTTTTTAATTTATACTATTTTCGACTGCTAATGCATGTTATGTGTTTACCAGTATGTACCTCTAAATGTGCACTAAATTATATCAATTTGCATACTTAAAATAGCAAACATCAAACAATGTCTGTATCCATAACTAATGTAACCGTCAAGGAAAATACTGCCTTGCTGCAGGCATGCTTGCTTTTCTAGTGATGCAGCTGCAGTATAACCCTGGGATGAGCTCATCACTGGTTCAGAAACGTCGAGTGAGGTCAGTGGCTTGATGGATGACCGCACATTACACTAATAATCATACTGAATAATATTTTATATAGTAACGTTAACATGACACTCAAAATACATTATCAAACAGCAGGAAGAAGGATGGCAATATCAATGTTTCTGTACTCCTGTCGTTTTTAATACCAAGATTTTCAGTACTTGTACAATATGTTTCCCTAAAAGTTATTGATCTATATGTATATACAAATACAGATTTTTGGCCCTTTGACAGTTTTAACCTGGCAATTTGTTAATGTTTTGTACTCTGATGCATGTCTATGATCTTATTTATAAGATCTTTCAGCATTTTTCGTTTTTACAAAAATGTACGGAAACATATTCTTCTGTTAACCCTTTCATCCCTATGTAACTTTAGTAGACTTTACCATGCATTGATATGGAGGGGTCCATTTGGTCTACAGTGGTGAAAGGTACTTAAGCTGACACTAATGGTAGCCCCAGTTTCCTCTGGCCCTAGCACCAGACTTAGACATTTTGATAGATAGATGTCTGGTGTGGGGCCAGTCTAGAGCGCACTGCTATATGAAAAGGTGGAATTCTCCAACACCGTTGGGAATCGATACTATGACACAACACATACCTCACATATATCAATTAAAGGTTTATTTATTGATCCAAATCAGCTCTTTTTATTACCAACAGCTGCTAAATTCCGTCAGAAGAGTCCTCGATTTTCAATCGTTCAAAATTTCCCACCTGAGTGAACGACATTTTTGTAGATCATGGGGTGACTTATCAACAAACCGTACTGATCCGAACTGAAAACGAAATATATTATTCTTGTTCAGAAGATTTCTGGACCGTGTCTTATTGTTGATTAGTCACTCCAAGATACCAAATGGTGACGGAGAATTCCTCGTTTTCATAGAGCAGTGCGCTCTGGCCATGGCCCTACACCAGACATATATATGTCAAAATGTCTAAGTCTGGTGTTAGGGCCAGAGGAAACTCTGGCTAATACTAATGGGTACCAAAATGTCTAGTATTACTGTAATCAACAAGTTTATCTATTTATTGTCAAAGATTTAAAGTAGTTGGCTTGTGTGTATTTGTTTACTTATTTATAAAAGCTATGTTAAGTACTATAGAATAATCAATAGTAAGTATGCATTAACAGATATTTTGGGTAGACCAGAGACATATAAAGCCAGTGTATACTCTCTGGGTAGACCCACTGTCTATAAAAAGTAACATTGTCATATACTCACTTCTCAACATAGGTGGAGTGTCTCTTTTGACATATTTCCCAGCAATTCCATCATTTATACCTGATGCAGAATCTTTCTTTTTCGGCAACATTTTGATGGAATTAGTTTAATATGAGCTTTGTAGTTGAAAGACTTCCATCAGCACAGACAATAATTGTCTTCCTGCACTTCGACTACTTGTTGATCTAAAGACCAACTGTTGATCATCGATAATTAAAACTCGCCTCAAATATATAGCAACAAATGTAATATATTCTTTGTTGAATAGGTCAATAGATGGTTGTGTATGCTTAATAATTTATTGATGGGGACATCCTGTTCTTCAGAAAAATCCATGCATTCTGCACATTCTCTGGCAGGTCAAAGAAATTCCAGCATAACGACACCGCCCTGTTCTGAAAATATGATATTAACATTATAAACTCGAACTTTGTGTAATTGTATATAGTGCTATTAATAGCTCTGCTATTTCCAAACGTTTCCATCCTTTAGAATTCATTCCGTGGCACAGATAATGACAAATACAATCAAATTAAGTCTCTTTCCGGAAATGTCTCAAGGTGCTCGCTTTGTGAACTACGTCACTGATTCTTCACCGGAAGTGATGTCATGACGTCTGTATGCGTGTTTTCCTTAGCAACATCACACAGAGCATTGCAGTGTGTAGTTTAGCAACAACAAGCAGACACCTAGACTAAGCACAGCTCTGTTTAGAAGACTGGGAGGGGATCGTTTCCTCATTTTGAAATGAGTAGCGATACACCACAGACACCAGTCAACATGGATGTTAATATTAACCCGAAAGATCAACAATATATCAATGCAAAATCATATCTTCTCACAGCCAGCACAGACACAGGAATCAATTTGTAAGTTGATCACACATGCATGTTTGTCTGTTTCAGTCAAGTCTAATACAAACTCATTGTTGCTAAGATTGTTTATGTTCACATTTGCAAAAAAAAGATTTAAAAAAAGTTGATTTTGATTTCCTTTATCTATGTTTTAATTTAGATATACATTTGTAGGTTAGGTTATAATAATAAATGTCATGTATGTGACCGTTGACAAGCAACTTGTATCTTCTTATATTTGACATGGAAGTTGTTTTGAATATAAGTTAACTTGCTAATCATTTGCAAACCATATAGTCAAATTGTGGAAAGCGCTGTTTGTTGCCAATGACATAAAGTATTAGAGTTGTAAATCTATATATATATCATACAGTAGTACTAGTAACCATTTTCACCTCTTTTCTTATATTTCTTATAATCTGTGTATTCTTTTAGTTTTATACTTTCATCTATGATTTTTATTGCGATCTTTCTTACGTTATGTGGTTTACTAATTGCTATAACTTGTAAGTTGTATGTTCAATATGCCCCTAATTTGGAAATAAATAACATTGACACTACATAAACCATTTATTTCACACTTGGAAGATAAAGCTGTTGTACCACAGAACTGGTCACAACATTTCCCCTACCGGTCATTATATACCATAATATAGCAACGTACTTAATACCTTTATGTATATGTAGAAACCTGTGGGAAATATAAATGTTGACCAGTTTACTGTTCTTGACAGCATTGTAAGATTCAGGTAGCTTTGGACATCCTTCTGCATAACTGTGGTGTTATGTTGACTGAACTGATTTTGCATGTTACTGTACTGAAGTATCCATTGGGGACTGTGAAAAGATGGACAGAAATATTGTAAAATAACACACAGCAAACATTGATGTGTTTACGTCGCATTGGGATATTATTATGTTTTTGAAAATTAATCATCTGTATCTTTCTTTCAGGTTTGACCACTTAAGTTGTGTTCTGACCAAAATTTTAGATGAACGTCCCGGAAATGTAGCTGATGTATTTGAAGATGTCAGTAAAGACACAAAGAAAGCCAAATTCACATCAAAAGTGGACACTGTTCAAGACAAAATAGACCAGTCAACAGAAGTAGCTTTAGCTCATGTACAGAGGAAATTGTTTGCTGTAAGTTTTGCTCTTGTTTGATAAACTTTTATGAAGACAAATATTTTCAGTTTATGTAAAAGATGAATTTCAATCATTGTTTTAGTATTTTCTGGATTTTAGTTGTACATGGTTAATGTTTTTTGGAAGTTGATGTTTTCATTTTGGGAATTTTAAACATTGAAAGACTGACGATACATTGAAAGGAACAGAAGAATAAAGGTCCAATTATTTGATTCTGTAAACATTAAACTATGTGTATAATACTTACTTCAGAAAGGAGATGGAGAAGACCAGGAGCCAGAGCAGGACGAAGAAGTGGAAACTCCACTGCCCAATCTTATGGAGTTGTGCTTTTTCTTCGAACAAGCAGGAATTGGTTTGAATCGAGAGGAAGTGATCAGAATATGGCTTGCTCTTAAAAATCTTGTAGACAGTCACACATTAGCCCATGTAAGATTCTGGGGCAAAATCTTTGGTAGAGAGCAGAACTATTATGTTGCTGAAGTGGAATACAGAGAGGGTGATGAGGAGGAGGAAGAAGAGGAAGAGGTAAAGCTAATTCAGATATTTGGAATAACAAACAGAAAAATAGGAATATTGATATAACTTTTTTTAATTATTATTAAATGAGAAAAGGAATCTTTATTTTTTCTATTTTTTCAGATATGCTTGCATATCAAATACAAACTACACAAACATGATATTTTCTAATTTCATATTCACTTCTATGCTGAGGTGGAAATGAAACTTATTATTGGGTCTGTTTTGCAGCCTGAAGAACAAAATGAAGAAGAGACAGCAGAAAAAGATGATGAGGAGGGAGAGGAAGGTAACTATTGTAAAGTTTAGTGAGTTACAGCTCCTGGATAGGAGTATTTCCCTGATGGACTGTTTCAGAATATTTAAAATCTCACAGTTCATCCTGTGGCAAAAGTTCAAATGTAACAGAAAATGAGAATTAACTTGTGTGTGAAGTTGATGATGGAAAAATACTAGGCAACTCAGTAAGTTTGTTAGGTTATTGATTGTAACTATATTTATCAACTTTTATATTACAGAGGAACAAGAGGAGGATGACACACCAAAGCCAGACTTCAAACCTCCACAAGATATCCCTAAGGAAGATAACAGAACAGGCACTAACAAAAAGACCTACTTTGTTTGCAATGATCGTAAGTTGTGTTGGAATTTTGAGATTAAAAATAAAAAATTCAATGAACTTTACATTAATTTTGTCTTCATTTAATTGTTCTGATGCTGCATATTTTGTTTGAAATTTAATGAATTTGTATCAAAAAGAAACCATCTAAAACATTGTTTTATTGTATTGAATATATTTGTACAAGTGATTTATTTATACTATAGCTGGAAAACCATGGGTCAAGCTTCCCCCAGTCACCCCAGCGCAGATTGCTTCTGGCAGGAATATCAAGAAATTCTTCACTGGTCGCCTCGATGCCCCTGTAAGTTTTAATATAAATGAACTATAAAATGAATATGTTAGAAATCCTTGTTAATGAATTTTAATTGTTTTATTTTATCTTTTCAAACTTCAAAATTTAAGTGTGTTTTTCACATAAAGATATCATTTGTTTTCCATAGGTTGTCAGTTATCCCCCCTTCCCTGGTAATGAGTCTAACTACCTGAGGGGCCAGATTGCACGAATCAGCTCTGGAACCCATGTTTCACCGCTTGGCTTTTACCAGTTTGATGAGGAGGAGGAGGAGGAAGAGGAGGGAGAAGGTGTGTATACTTACATGACACATAATGAAAGTTGTGTATAATCTTTGTATTTAACAAGAACTTTCAAGCAACTTTCACAGTGTAATACTTTTTGCATTCTAACCCCATAGCCTGTTAGGACAGACAAGATTTAAGCTATCCCTTCCCCATTGTCTTATAAACTGGTAAAAATTACAAGTACTCCCGGATTCCCTGTTGTCTAATACACTGGACAAGCATATTATAACTGATTGCTTTGCCTAGGCAAAATAAAATACTGAATAAGTCCAATGAAAACAAATATGATACAGCAATAAGAGAGAAATGTTCATATTCAGTAATAAATTACTTAAAATAAAATAATGAAACCATTCAAACATTCATAGATAGATAGATATTCCAGGAAAATCTTTGAAAGTGATGTCAAGTAGGAAGAGAATAACTGATATCTAAGTGTAGAAAGAAAAAAATGTTTTCATGAATTATGTGTATTTTCTGTACAGCTCGGGATCACTTTGTGACCAACCTTGACTTTGAGGGTCTTCCCCTGCGTGACCTGACTGACTCGTCACTACAACACTGGGTACATCACGTGCAGTACATCCTGCCACAGGGTCGCTGTCAGTGGCACAACCCTGTCCAGAAGAATGAGGAAGACTTTGAAGATGAGGAGGAGGAAGAAGAAAGGGAGGAGCCTGATGAGCCAGAGCCAGAACGAGGACAACCATTGCTAACTCCTCTGTCTGAGGATGCAGAGATTGGAAACCTGCCACCATGGACGGCTAAGCTATCATCCAACCTCATCCCCCAGTATGCTCTGGCTGTTCTCCACTCCAACCTCTGGCCCGGAGCTCATGCCTTTGCCACAGGAAAGTAAGTATCATTTGTAGCTTTGCAAACAACATTTGAAGGTCACATGTCAAGCAATTCTGTCATCCTCAGAGCTGTGTATTTTGTTGAATGTGTCATTGAAGAAAATTTTGATCTGAAATTTGATATTAACACTAGTTTTTTAACGATTATTTTAGGATAAAACTCTCAGGATATTTCAGTTGGTCATGTTATACTAATTCTGTCATTACAGGAAGTTTGAGAATGTGTACCTTGGATTTGGCCACAAGTACAACCAGGACAACTACAGTCCACAGCCGACACCTGGTATCCAGGACGAGTTCCCCAGTGGCCCCGAAATCACAGAGGCTGAGGACCCAACAATCGAGGAAGAGAATGCTCTTAAACATGCACAACAAGAAGCTGCTGAGGCTGCTGAGGAGATGGAGGATGCCGAGGAAGAGGAAGATGAGGATGATTAGATGTCTTTGAGTGAATAGACATTTCATCAAATTATCATTGGACACATCAACATAACAAAAAATTGAATACTTGTTTCATTCCTTTTATAAGCTGTGATAACCAATCTATATTTTGAATACAGAGAATTTTGTTACCAACACATCTGTGGATATTTAGGTTTGGAAAAAAAGTGAAAGATTTGAAAAAGCTGCTGGTCCAACATTGAAGGCCTTACCTATGGAGGGTTAACTGTGCTGTAAATATAACTATCCATGGAGACTCTTTTGTCATGTATAGGTTGTGTATACTATTTATATCAGTTGCAATTTTTGCCATGTTCTCTCAAGGATGTGTGGTGGGTGTTAACGCCCACAGGCAATACTTCCTTTAAGTGCATGCTAATTTACATAATACTGTACAGAAGAATAAATATTATGATAGATTTAATTATTTGTCCTTGATCTCTGTTGTTTTTCTCAGTGTAGGTCACATAAATATAGGATCTTAAATGAGTTTTCATTTCATATGAGATTTTATGAAATGAGCCTTAGGAGTTTTTATATTTGCTAGCCTTGGCGAGCAAAAATTAAAACTTCGAGACGAGTTTCATAAAAGCTCAAATGAAATGAAAACAATTTAAGATACTTTTTATCACATAACTCAGAAAATTTACATTTTGACAGGTTTTAAAGCCAAAATGTAGAGGGCTTAATCAAACGGAGACAGCCATTTTGTTGCGCCATTCACAATTTATGACGTCAAGTCATTGTCCATATTATGACGTCACAATCAATTTCTGCCTGGCACAGCCAATGAAAAAGCCTCCAGGTTATATTACACTAGTGACTTATGTAAAAATATTACATGGGCGAATTCACCGGATAACTGCAGGCCGATTGTGTGATAAACATCAATTTGCCACATGCTGAGAAAAAAGTCAATATGACATTAAAACAATTCAGAGTATTTTTTTTATATACTAAGAGGTTTTGTGGCATGTTGATCACGTTAGACATTCATGATTCAGAGATTGGTTGGAGTTTTATTAACAGGTAGAACACTATGCCAATCAAACGGAAGAAAACAAGTGAACCAGTATATGGCATTGTTTTATTGTTTTATTTCTTTTCCAAACATTCCTGCCTGAAAAAGAGGGGCACTTGAGAAAGCATCCTAATCAGCATTGTTCAGAAACTTATGTACTGGTAGCACTGTGTACAGTAGCGTACAGTGGCCATGGGTGATATTTTTGTACAATGAATAACCCCTGTAATATTACATGTAGCAAAATAAATAAAAAAAAATAAAAAAATGGATTTGGTTTGCGAGTACAGTTCTTGCTATTATTACAAATCTGTGTCTTCACAACAAAAGCTAGCTTTTGAATAGTCTGTTTTTGTACTCAACACATGTGTAAATATTGTGAAAATTCCAACAGATAAAGCTATGCTAAAATGCGAGTACCGGTATCTGTTACTGAATGGTAGACATTTAGACTATGGGTGAGGGCCTAGTAACTTGTAAGAACTTGTGCCCAATCACTTCCACTATTCAGTGTCAATAAAATATGTTTGAATCAAATAGGTATTTAATTTAAGACAGGCGTTAAGAAAAATATCTTACTGCTGGGCGGTAACCATGATTTTCACATGTCAAAAATCTGGGGAAAACACTTCTTGAAAAAAAATCCATTTATACAAAACTAATATTTATACCATAGTTTATAAACATATATATATATAGGTGTGTTGTGCAGGATGATTCGTCTATCCATGTGTATCTCATAAATGCCCTTTATTTTTAGGATCAGGCCATTTCTAATATACACTGTTACCACTTTTACTCAACACACATTTTCCTTCCAGTCAAATACGCCATCAAAAGATTTTCCAGCATCAGGGTTAATATACAATCAAATTTTATACATGAAACTGGCGTCAATCACTGGCTCTGTTGGTAGAGTGTCTGTCTAGTGTTCGAAGGGTTTCAAGTTCAAATCCCAGTCTGGCCATCCATTTTTTCCTCTCCTGTGACATACACATTCTGCAAAAGCGGACAATCAAATCAAATTTTTGTCATGTTCATGTTGGTCGCTCCCGGTCAAAACACATCCTCAAATTTATCCCACAATTCTTTTCTAAATATTTGTCAGTAGTTTGATGTCACCAAGGCGATGGCAACATCAGTGATTGTGACGTCACCAAGGCGAAGGCAACATCAGTGATTGTGACGTCACTAAGGCGATGGCAACATCAGTGATTGTGACGTCACTAAGGCGATGGCAACATCAGTGATTGTGATGTCACCAAGGCAAAGGCGACATCAGTGATTGTGATGTCACCAAGGCGATGGCGACATCAGTGATTGTGATGTCACCAAGGCGATGGCAACATCAGTGATTGTGATGTCACCAAGATGATAGTGACATCAGTGACATATTTTGATTGTGATATAATTTAAGTCCACTACAGCTGTTGTACATTTCAGTTTACAAAATTGAACGAGTTCTGAATCAAAATAAGAAACTGTATACCAGAATATTTTTGCCCTTCGATGGTAAAATGCATATTCACCCAATGATAATTTCACCCTTTACATTAAATAACAATGTATATTATGTTGTTAGCTAATGTTCACTGTAATGATAAATTCACCCTCATTATGGAGGGCATATAAGACAACAAATAAACTGCAGCAAAAAAATCTCGGTACACAGTATGTAAACATTAAACTGCATTTTGTTTAGAGTTATAGTCCTATAATGCTGAACAGGATTGCAGACCAATCAAATCGTGTGTTCGTGTGGGATTAATATCAGTCTACAGCCCCTTTCAAAAGTATAGGACAATGACTGAATATAATTCAGTTTAATACTTATATTTATATTTTTTATTGATCTAGACAACTGGATTTCCTATTCTTGAAATATGAGGTAGAACGTCAATGAATGGAACAGCCAACATGTGGGTACATACTAGCTATCTCCAACGTTATGGTGATGACATAATAATTGTAATGATGTTGTGATGCTCCCTCCAGATTCATGGTCATGCCAGCTGCCATTGGTAGGTTTATATTGTGGCAGTGCAGAACGTAGGTAAATATTGTAGGTTTCTCAAATTTCTATATGTTTGTATGTCAAGTGTAGCAGAACTGTACTGGGTCTATTGCCAGCAAACCAGGGAGCTCCATTGGTGAGAGGGACTGTCCAGCATCTTCTAGATTCTAATCTCAGTCTGGTAATGCATTTTTCCTCTACTGTTACACAAGAAACAAGCCAAGACAATAAAATCTGTTTTATAGTTTTATTAACTAATATTTGTGGTTGTTGTATGTACAAGACTGTCTACCACACAGCAAGTTACCTCCCCTTGTACTCCCCCACAAACAGATGCAGATGTCAATTATAATGAAGTGAAAAATGTATGTAAACATAATGTAAAGAAATGAGCAATATAATGTATGATTATATTATCATTAAACCAAACTATGAATCAAAAAATAAATAAATACTTATGTACAAAATAAATGAATTATTCAACTAGAATATTTCTTGATCATACACTGTATGGGTAGTAAAATTATATCAACAAATCACAACCTCATTTCTTTTCCAAAATTTGATTAAAATAGAATATTTTATCTTAAGATTCTTTCTTATGTTAAGAACAATTACATATCAAATATAGAATACCACAAACTAAGCATGTTCACTAAAAACTTAGCATACAATATACTAATGCAGAATCTTCCACTGGACCAATCTAGCATTAAAATGCAAGTCATTTCCACAAGTGTATATAATGATTGTTACAGTAAACTGAATGTATCTTGATTTTTGGCAAAAGACCTTGTCAAATTACAAAAATACACTTACTTATTTTACAAAAACTTAAAGATATAGAGAGAAACGATCTTCTTACTGAAAACTTATAGCCCCTTTTTAATGGTAGGTACTTTTTCAATCAGTTATGAAAGCAGAGAGAAATTCCACTCTAAAGTTGTAGGTGATTTAGCCCTGTTTTGATAAGGGGAACAACTAGTACATAGAATTGTTTTTGTTTGTTTGTTCTAGTGAACTGTTACAAATACATGTACAAAAGGTATTGACATAAACATTGTATGTTAGGAAAAATCATATAAAACTTGATGAGATATTTAATTTTTGATTATTGCAGTACAATAAGTAAAAGCAAATATACATTGTCAGAGAAGGTGTTGATAAGTCGAGATAACTTAGTCACGGTAATCCTGTTGCCTTATTTGGCGATTAAGTATGTTGATACAAAAGCAATCATACTGTCAAACAGATTCTATTCTAAAACATAAAACTGAATTACTACTCTTCGTTTTGACATAATACATGTTTTAGATATAATCAAACCACAACATGTACACAAATCAAACTATTCTCACCGTGGATTGATAAGATACATCATGTGATTATGACATGGTAAAATCAAGTAAAACACAAACAAGATATCAAATAAAATCGTTTGCTCCAAATATAAATGTCTTATCTAATGTACAATCATTGCAAGATCTATATAACAGGATTTCAAAAATAGTAATAAAACAAATCGAAAATAAAACATTGACTAGAAAAACGAAACAATTTTGGTTTCCTTAATAATGTTCATGAATGCTGAATGTAGGTCTTTGCATAGTGATGAAAAATTACTAATACTGCAAAGATATAGATGTTCAAAATGGTCATCCACAATGCTAAATATATGCACCATGTTGTTGGCTGTTGGCTGTTGTCAGTCATCAGCAGTAAATCTCTCAACCCAACATATATTATTGCAGTTACCTCCCCTTATCTGTATGGCATGAAATTCATCGTAGAACTTTTTATAAAGCACTAAATATGGTAGCCAATAATGTCTTAAAAACAAGTCACACACAAACTCACACCTTTGTTTTGGTCATATTTTTACACACATTTGCCAGCTATCTATGAGCCTGGCAGACCTGTAAACATTAGTCCAGACCTCAATATTCACAGAGCCTGGCAGACCTGTAAACATTAATGCAGACCTCAATATTCACAGACAAGATTCTTGTTCTCCATTTTTTAATTCTACAAGTTAGTTACTGTACAAGATTGCGTTCCTTGCACTTCCTAAATGACTTTCATACATATGTGCCAGTAGTGTAGATGTAGATGTCTTGGATGAACAACACAGAAATGCGATGCATCCTTCACAGAATTTTTAGGATGTCACTGTGTTTACAAATATCTTTGGATACCTCCAAGATTTTAATACCTTGGTAAATGCTGGTTTAAATGAGGTCAACAGAAAAATTCATATGCAGAGCAGATGAATTTTATGGAGTCGCTGAAAAAGAGATTCTTGAGATTCTTAATGACCTACGAGGATTCCTCTTCGTGGTCACTCTCTACTGGGGGCTCTATACCCGTCCGCAGGGTCACCTGCACATTCCTGTTAATGCTGACTGTGGGGAAGAATACGCCGTGGAGGTTGGTGAAGGCGATTGGTCCGTGAGGTTCCTCGTCAACGTAGTAACTAAGCATGTGTTTGTCCAGGTCAAGTAAGATGCCAATCACACTGCCACATTTGATGCCACCCTCTGTTCGGTCATTGTGGCAATCCTGATGCATGAACCAGCTACGACTGTCGTCGATGTACATACCCCAACCTTTGTCATCCTTTCCTGAAACACAAAAACGGAACAGTGAAACATCAATATAGAAACAGCAATACCTGTCATCTTTCCCAGGAACTAATATCACACTAGTAAAATATCGAGTGGTGGCTGTCAAACATGGAACATCTACTTATATCACGACAGTAAAATATCGAGTGGGGGCTGTCAAACATGGGACATGAACTAATATCACACCATTAAAATATCGAGTGGTGACTGTCAAACATGGAACATGAACTAATATCACCCCATTAAAATATCGAGTGGTGGCTGGCAAACATGGGACATGAACTAATATCACACCATTAAAATATCGAGTGGGGGCTGTCAAACATGGGACATGAACTAATATCACACCATTAAAATATCGAGTGGCGGCTGTCAAACATGGGACATGAACTTATATGACGACAGTAAAAGATCGAGTGGTGGCTGTCAAACACTGAACATGAACTAATATCACACCAGTAAAATATTGAGAGGTGGCTGTCAAACATGGCATGTTCTGGGTTTCTATTCTTTAACAGCTTTCTTCATGGAAATTTTAAATAAGTAATTTACCAAGGTAGTTAACATGAAATTAACAATACTTTTTCACAGTGCTAGTTACAAGTATAAATAGGGATTATTTCTAGTTCAGTTAAACTAGATTGAGTAGTTTGCCTTCAGTACACCCTTCTATCCTTTCCTGAAACACAAAAACGGAACAGTGAAACATCAATATAGAAACAGCAATCCCTGTCATCTTTCCCAGGAACTAATATCGCACTAGTAAAATATCGAGTGGTGGCTGTCAGACATGGAACATGAACTTATATCACGACAGTAAAATATCGAGTGGGGGCTGTCAAACATTGAACATGAACTAATATCACACCAGTAAAATATCGAGTGGAGGCTGTCAAACATTGAACATGAACTAATATCACCCCAGTAAAATATCGAGTGGTGGCTGGCAAACATGGGACATGAACTAATATCACACCAGTAAAATATTGAGAGGTGGCTGTCAAACATGGCATGTTCTGGGTTTCTATTCTTTAACAGGTTTCTACAAGGAAATTTTAAATAAGTAATTTACCAAGGTAGTTAACATGAAATTAACAATACTTTTTCACAATGCTAGTTACAAGTATAAATAGGGATTATTTCTAGTTCAGTTAAACTAGATTGAGTAGTTTGCCTTCAGTACACCCTTCTATCCTTTCCTGAAACACAAAAACGGAACAGTGAAACATCAATATAGAAACAGCAATACCTGTCATCTTTCCCAGGAACTAATATCGCACTAGTAAAATATCGAGTGGTGGCTGTCAAACCTGGAACATGAACTAATATCACACCATTAAAATATCGAGTGGCGGCTGTCAAACATGGGACATGAACTTATATGACGACAGTAAAAGATCGAGTGGTGGCTGTCAAACACTGAACATGAACTAATATCACACCAGTAAAATCTTGAGTAGTGGCTGTCAAACATGGAACATGAACTAATATAACACCATTAAAATATCGAGTGGCGGCTGTCAAACATGGGACATGAACTAATATCACACCAGTAAAATCTTGAGTAGTGGCTGTCAAACATGGAACATGAACTAATATAACACCATTAAAATATCGAGTGGCGGCTGTCAAACATGGGACATGAACTAATATCACACCAGTAAAATATTGAGTGGTGGCTGTCAAACATGGCATGTTCTGGGTTTCTATTCTTTAACAGGTTTCTACATGGAAATTTTAAATAAGTAATTTACCAAGGTAGTTAACATGAAATTAACAATACTTTTTCACAGTGCTAGTTACAAGTATAAATAGGGATTATTTCTAGTTCAGTTAAACTAGATTGAGTAGTTTGACTTCAGTACACCCTTCTATTCACTGTACAGAATTTACTTGACTCGACCAGTATTCTGTCTGATGTTATTACAGTACTTTTATTTGCCCAAGAAAACATACATGCATTCTATTTTTGAATCCATTCACTATGCAAATTGGATTCTTAGCAAGAAAGGAAGCTGAATGAACTGAAGTTATTTTAGCATAAAAAAAAAATTCAACACAATAACCCCAAATGGTCTCCAACATAATCCACTCCTGAATGTATAGCTAATGGAGGTGACAATCATGATATTCCAATATCGCACCAATTCAATTCATAACAATTTTATTACAGATAGTGAACAAACATGCTATACTGCCCGATTACATCACAAAAGCCCAGGAATAAGAGTGTTCTACAAACTCCCTTTGTGGCACGGCCTGATTTAAAGCCAGCAGTTTTCTGGATTAGTGCAGTGATGTAGAATGATGTTAATATCACATTGATTACACAGTAAACATTGATCTTTAATGTACATATAATCCAAATGTAATTACAGCGGGTATTGTTTAAGTTTTCAAAACCCAACAAAAAGGCACTCCAGTTAATTAGATTTTGTGCTGAGAGAAGAGTCTGCTCAGACCAGATGTGGCTCCACACTCCAGAGCTTCCCGACATGGTCAATTTAAATAGCATTACTTATCTATACATTTGTAGTCAGATCTCCACAGATAAGTTTTAGGAATTGAAATAAATTCAGGGAAGTTAGAAATAAGTAGACCTGCTAATGAAAACAGAATGGCTCGGTCCAATGTATTGGTTAATGAATGCCATACAAATACCTGGCCTGTATAGCAATACTCTGGCCCTAGGTAGCTTTTATTCACCAGACATCTCTAGTCATTGGAGACAATTAGCCGGTAATCACTGTTACTAAATTCCTGCCCCGCCACCATCCATACATTATAATCCAGCTTAATAAAGTCTGGGGTTTCATATGTTTTTAATAGAATGTTGGCTATCATAGGACCAGAGTTAGTCAGAAGAAATGTAAGACATGACAAATCTCATTATGGATTCTGCCAACAGCGATCAGGACAGAATGCTGGGTATGACATGTACATATCTCTCCACATTTTTTATGGACATGCACCTCAATTTACAAATTTTGTATAATAAATAAAAAATATTACTTAATGTAAAAATTTATACAAATATTTGCCCCAACATCAAATCATAGGAAGGCTTATTATTTAATATTTAGAATGAAATAATGAAACGATCACCCTACAGGGGGTATAATGTTTTGGAGGAGCACAGACATTAAAGTAGGAGCTTGTTATTGAGTGGAAGGAGCTATAAAACATGTGTTAGGAAATTCAACAATTGAGATATATTTACATGAATTCATGATTTTATTTGCTTCCCTTTATGGTTTTCCCATCCTCAAAAATAAATTCTTTTTCTAATCTTCTGAAGTATTTCGATACCCTGAATGAATTGATGCACCCATTGAACATGCCATCAAGTAAGATAAGCCACCTTGTAAGATATCGATGGAGAAGCTGTTTCCTGTGTGCCAGTCATAATGTGTTGTACGAAGCCAATCAAGGTCTTCTCGTTTACTGCACCTCATATTCAAAGGCAGCACCGATAATGTTCACTGACTGGAACACTTCTCCCTGAGGCAGGCTACATTCTGAAAGTGTTGTCACCTCTCCCTGAGACAGGCTATATTCTGACAGTGTTGTCACCTCTCCCTGAGACGGGCTAGATTCTGACAGTGCTATCTTGTCTCCCTGAAGCAGGCTACATTCTGACAGTGTTGTCACATCTCCCTGAGGCAGGCTACATTCTGACAGTGTTATCCTGTCTCCCTGAGGCAGGCAACATTCTGACAGTGTTGTCACCTCTCCCTGAGACAGGCTACATTCTGACAGTTTTGTCACCCCTCCCTGAGACAGGCTACATTCTGACAGTGTTGTCTCCTCTCCCTGAGACAGGCTACATTCTGACAGTGCTATCTTGTCTCCCTGAAGCAGGCTGCATTCTGACAGTGTTGGCACCGCTCCCTGAGACAGGCTACATTCTGACAGTGTTGTCTCCTCTCCCTGAGACAGGCTACATTCTGACAGGGTTGTCACCTCTCCCTGAGACAGGCTACATTCTGACAGTGGGATCCTGTCTCCCTGAGGCAAGCTACATTCTGACAGTGTTATCCAGTCTCCCTGAGGCAGGCTACATTATGACGGTGTTGTCACCTCTCCCTGAGACAGGCTAGATTCTTACAGTGTTATCCTGGCTCCCTGAGGCAGGCTAGATTCTGACAGTGTTATCCTGTCTCCTGACAGTGTTATCCTGTCTCCCTGAGGCAGGCAACATTCTGACAGTGTTGTCGCCTCTCCCTGAGACAGGCTACATTCTGACAGGGTTGTCACCTCTCCCTGAGACAGGCTACATTCTGACAGTGCTATCTTGTCTCCCTGAAGCAGGCTGCATTCTGACAGTGTTGGCACCGCTCCCTGAGACAGGCTACATTCTGACAGTGTTGTCTCCTCTCCCTGAGACAGGCTACATTCTGACAGTGGTATCCTGTCTCCCTGAGGCAAGCTACATTCTGACAGTGTTATCCAGTCTCCCTGAGGCAGGCTACATTATGACAGTGTTGTCACCTCTCCCTGAGACAGGCTACATTCTAACAGTGTTATCCTGTTTCCCTGCCTACATTCTGACAGTGGGATCATGTCTCCCTGAGGCATGTTATATTTGACAGTGGTATCTTGTCTCCATGAGGCAGGTTATTTTTGACCGGGTTTTCTTGTCTCCCTGGGGCAGGTTATATTTGACCGTGTTATCTTGTCTCCAGGAGGCAGGTTATTTTCTGACAGCGTTTTCTTGTCTCCCTGTGGCCGGTTATATTTGACAGGGTTATCTTGTCTCCCTAAGGCAGGTTATATTTTACAGTGGTATCTTGTCTCCATGAGGCAGGTTATTTTTGACAGTGTTATCTTGTCTCCCTGAGGCAGGTTATTTTCTGACAGTGTTTTCTTGTCTCCCTGAGGCAGGTTATATTTGACAGTGTTATCTTGTCTCCATGAGGCAGGTTATTTTCTGACAGTGTTTTCTTGTCTCCCTGTCGCTGTTTAAGTTCTATTACCCTCTCCAATGTCACAGAGTTAGTATGAACCCCACACAGTCAGAGTCAGAAGCCATAGAGGACACTCTTTATAAACTCAATTATATCCTAATTCATTGCAACTTTTACAGCACCGTTTTTTCTGGTACGTTTTTTCATCATAAAATAATGCCCTACACTCTGGATCAAACATCAAAGTACGGGTGATGATGGGAATGTGTGTAATTTGGCTGCATTGCGTCACTGTACTCTCTCACCAATCTGTCCCTCTTACAATGTATACATCCTAAAGATCTGGAGTAAACCACATTAAAATTTCCTAGGATAAAAATCTCCAGAAACTGCTTTTGGACATGTGGTATCCTTTGACATTTGCCTAACAGCCTACAGGAATTCATATACTTTTTTGTGCATTTATCTGCATTTGGATTTTTTTCAAATGTTAACATATCAGGATTCAGCGTAAGGTAATGGTAGGTAATGACAGGCATGTGAGGTAATGGTAGGTAATGACAGGCGTGTAAGGTAACGGTAGGTAATGACAGGCGTGTAAGGTAATGGTAGGTAATGACAGGCGTGTAAGGTAATGGTAGGTAATGACAGGCGTGTAAGGTAATGGTAGGTAATGACAGGCATGTAAGGTAATGGTAGGTAATGACAGGCGTGTAAGGTAACGGTAGGTAATGACAGGCGAGTAAGGTAACGGTAGGTAATGACAGGCGTGTAAGGTAACGGTAGGTAATGACAGGCATGTAAGGTAAAGGTAGGTAATGATAGGCGTTTAAGGTAATGGTAGGTAATGACAGGCGTGTAAGGTAATGGTAGGTAATGACAGGCGTGTAAGGTAATGGTAGGTAATGACAGGCGTGTAAGGTAATGGTAGGTAATGACAGGCATGTAAGGTAATGGTAGGTAATGACAGGCATGTAAGGTAACGGTAGGTAATGACAGGCTAGTAAGGTAATGGTAGGTAATGACAGGCAGTAGGAAAGTTCTATGGCTTCACTTCCATCACTGGTAACACCAAGATTACCATCAACATCTGACAAATCTAGATATACACATTCCAGAAAAAAGTACTAGTCTGATCAACGACAAATAGTCTAAATAAGATGTTTGTGTTATCAAATCCTGATACAGAAGTTAGTGTCAAGGTGGACAGTAATTAGGCCTACATAGCATGGACCATGTTACACGTCACACTTCCTATCTGTCTTCCCTCACTGACTTTGAAATTGTTTGCATTTATACTAGTTAAAGTTACAGGTAAAAATAAATTGGATTTTAAGAAAATTAGTTGATAGATTTTAAACTTTTTATTACATTATCGTTTACTTAATTGAAACTTCAAAAATTGGGATTTGAAAGTGTATATAACCCTATTGAGTTGTAATTGTTTGAAAGTGTTGGCTGATTACAGCAATAGGATATGATGGCTAATTGGTAATTGATAATGAATGCCTCCAAAGTAATGTAGTGTTGCAATTATTCTAACAAACACACTGCTATCATTGGTCCCTGTAGGTGGTTTTCCCACTTGGTTAAATGTGAGTCTCCAAAGGATGCCTTCATTTAGAATTGTTTTTTATTAGATTTCAGAACCTGGAATGAGCCTCGTTAAAACCATGTGTTGGTTTGTATGACGATAATGAGTTCATGGTAACACTGACTTAGTTAACACAGTAGTCATGTTTCTACTTTACATCAGCTTCTGAACATTTCAGAACAATTACAAATAGGAATGAAGGAAGCTCTGTGTAACTGATATGAGGTCAACAAGTGCATGTCTCACAACCTTGCACCCCTAAATTCAGCAAATATGTCAGACTTCAGATTGATCTAGCCCGTTCTATTACTGATAGAAGGTTTTCTGCAGTAAAAGCTTCCTTTATGATAACTACGAGGTAATGAAGGTTATTATTGCCACTGTAACTGATTAACTCCTCCAGTTACAGAATTCATGAATAATTCATAGTGAAGGTCGAAGTGAGCAGTGCTTGCAAGTTAACTTTGTCCCCAGATGTCTATTTCTAATGTCTCAGCCTCTCTCATAGGACCCTTGGGGAACAATGAGATCATCAAACTGTTGCTTTCAAAGTTCACCTAAACTTTTCAATGGCTTTTAGCCAATTTGAAGCTATTTAAGGAAAGTTTCAGAAATACTGGTACCTTGGAAAATCCAGAAAGACAATAATCATTTTTTTTTTTTTAGATTGCAACATATGATCTAGTTCTGATCATCACCTTTAGTTTGTTAAAAATTCTCAGGTTTTATTGATGAATTGTTTCAAAGACTTTTAGATAATGACAATCGGTAGCCATTGTGTAATAAACATACCTAGCATCATTGTTTTGTCAATGTCAAATCGTGCAATGCCAACAGCTGGATCTGTGTGGTTGTCATAGCGATCAATGACAATCTCCCAATAGTGGACACCCTTTGAAAATCCAGTGCTTCCAAGGATGACACGATGGTCAAAACTGTTACAAGTGGCGGTCAAGTTCTTGTTGGAGAAGATGATGTCTTGATGGGACGCTGAAGGGTCAAACTGGAACCAGGCAACTACAAAACACCAAAACAGTGGTACATCATGTTTCTGTGAACAAAGCATTTCAAACAATGCAATTAATAGTTTGATGTACCTCAAGATAAAAAAGACCTCTAAAGATGAATCCTGACCAGCATACATAAACAATATTAACTGTTCGATGACAGTAGACTGATCAGGTTCACTTGTATGGGATATATATCTCAGTTGTAGATACATCACCTACATCGTGTATCATACAATCACTATTACATCGTGATAATAACTTATCAGAGTAATGTAGTTGAGTGGTGAGGAATCCAAGGGAGATAATTGTAAGCATTTATAACATACTCAGAGGGAATCAAGGGAGGTAAATGTAGGCATATATCACATACTCAGGGGGAATCCAAGGGAGATAATTGTAGGCATTTATAACATACTCAGGGGGATTCCAATGGAGATAATTGTAGGCATTTATAACATACTCAAGGGGAATCCAAGGGAGATAATTGCAAGTTATATTTGGCAAGATATTCATCAGTTTGGTATTATAAATATATGCTAAATTGTGAGCTTTTGTCTGATTGTTGTTATTTTAACAGTTGACTACACTGACTCAGCACTTGGTTTCATAACAATTCCTATGTAAACACTGGTCATTTACACTCTTAGCTTGACAAAAGAATAATGTGTTTACAAATACACATTTAAGTTAATAATGTTTGTGTACAAAACCAACTAAGACAATACTTTATATTCATCTGTGTGACAGACATGTACTGTAAGGGTGAGATTTGTCAATGTAGTCTGTGGACACAGCAGACATAAAAAGGACAATGTCACAGGACAATGTCCAGACAGCAAGCTATCCATTATATAATATGTCGTCGACACATCTGGTATAACCATGGATCCATTTTGCTGAGTGTAAAGTACAGAAAAGTGAAAAATGATTCAAATTGACACCTACATTATAGTTTCTAATCCGTTTTTTGCTCCCTTTATATTACCATATGCGGGTAAATTTTCACTACTTTTGAACGTAAACCTTTTTCGACTTATAACAACAGCGATTAATTGTACACCACATACCATGCATACTCCAAAGTTTTAAATTTGTAAAACACTGTCAATGGTCATCACTAAATTTTCATCTGAAAAGCAACAAATTCAAAGGGAATATGTATTGTGATTTTGTTTGCAGGTGACCAATATAGTAAAAGTATCATGAAAGATAAATGCTATACGTATACTTAGCACACCTCCATCCTGGACACTAGGTAGTGTAGGGTTGTGTAACTTACTACTGATACAGTCAGACATCCTGGATACTAGGTAGTGTAGGGTTGTGTAACTTACTTCTGATACAGTCGGACATCCTTGACACTAGGTAGTGTAGGGTTGTGTAACTTACTACTAGTACATACAGACATCCTGGACACTAGGTAGTGTAGGGTTGTGTAACTTACTCCTAGTACAGTCAGACATCCTGGACACTAGGTAGTGTAGGGTTGTTTAACTTACTACTGATACAGTCGGACATCCTGGAAACTAGGTAGTGTAGGGTTGTGTAACTTACTACTTATACAGTCAGACATCCTGGACACTAGGTAGCGTAGGGTTGTGTAACTTCCTCCTAGTACAGTCAGACATCCTGGACACTAGGTAGTGTAGGGTTGTTTAACTTACTACTGATACAGTCGGACATCCTGGACACTTGGTAGTGTAGGGTTGTGTAACTTACTACTAGTACAGTCAGACATTATATTGACATGACTTACAACAGGTTTATGTACCAAGTTTATTATATGTCAAATGATACACCGGGTGTGTGGACTGACATAGACAGTAGCGCCCTTTTAAGTCCACAGAACTCACAGCCAAGTCAGATCTATCTTCTATAGCCTGCTACCCTGTAATCTTGTCTAGAACCTAGCCAAGGAGGAGGGGTTCACCTGAAGTAATAGGAAGGGGATGGGACATGGAAAGTTGATATCTGATACTGCTGGCCCTCCCTAAACCTTGTCAGGGATGCACCAATTTAAATGTGGAGGGAAAGTCTCTGTACAGCTGATTACTGGGCAAGTATATCATTCAATACAGTCTTTCTTGTTGTGACCCCTACAGTATGATGTCACATCCCCTACTTTGTGGCGATGACAACCACACAAAGTGGCAAGATGCCCATCTTGTCAGTAGGGGGGGAAAATGTTCTGCTACCGTGAGAATGTTGCCCAAATTTATACTTGCGAATTCTCCCGATTTTGGACCCTAAAATTGAGCATTTTGCTAAACTATTCCTATAATCTAACATCTGATGATTTCAGCTGAAAGAACAGCTCAAAAGGTGCAATTAAAAAGTGTTGTTTTTCGCTAGAGTGAACATACACACGTTTTATTAATGTTTTTAATTCTGAGCACGCATAATCTCCCCAATGGAAATTTCAGAAAGTTGGCAAGTATGCAAATGATTAGTTGCAATTATCGTTGGCAGGAAAATGAACTTCTATGATTTATTTAAATGACAACAGATATATTATAAACAATGTCCTGCAATCTTTCTGAACATTGCATCATTGTTAATCTTCAAAGTTATCATTTAATTATAGAATACCAAGTCTATAACAATTACTGGTATACTGGAATATAACTTTACAGCAGTCTGTATATTTGGGTATACCATATCTGTTTGTCACTACAGTAAAACTTTGATGTAATGCCCCTCATTCCATTTGCCACCTTATTTACTGCCAACATATTTCAACCCCTTTATTTCTCTCTTATTCTTTAGAATTCCTTTGTACATTTCCCTCCATTATCACCAGATCCTTTTTAATACCAAAATCTCTCAAATGGTGGCAGTATAAGGACGTTAGACTGTAGTTTAACTCGGCTATTAGATGTGTCCACTGTCTCTAGGAATGGTGCCGACTAGTTAATTATCAATGTTTGACTAAATGAAGAAGACATGTAATATAATGAATGTCCCCATACATAACCATGCAAAAATTAATTTGAAACATTCGTAACTACATTTAGTGCCACTTGCAGGTTTTTATCCTGTATAAGTGATACATTTGCGACAATTTGTCAGGAGTGTAAATTGGTATAAAGCCTGTCCTGCTGAGCATAATGGATCACCGTGACAGGCCTGGAAATGAGGAGGGACCTATCCCAGGAACAATGCCTCATCTAGTGGCCTACAAAGTCATCAGCACTAACTACAATGCATGCTGGGTAGGATCTCTCCTCCATTCACTCAGTTTCATCCATCAATGTCAGGGGTTCAAAGGTCATGAAACTTTTGGTTGTTATTTATTATGCATGGAAACACATTCAGAGCAAGTAAAAGTGACAGAATCTTATGATGCATTTCTTATTAACATGGACTATACAGACTTTTTATCTGCTTTGTGATTGAATTTCCAAGATGTACACATGGTTTTGTATACTTAGATCATCTTGCAAAAAACACTGTGACTCAGAATGTAGGTGTTGCAAATCATTGATTAAATAGCGTAAAATGATTTAAGCTGTATGAAAGTCATTGAAAATAAATTGTGACTTACAACCAAAGCTGTGTGAAGGTCACAGAAGTCATTAATGAGCCTTCTTTATCATTAAAACTGTAAAGGTTATTTGTGCGAGCCATTTTGATTGCTTAAATCCATTTAGATGCATTTTACCATTTTTAATGAAACACCATCTCAGGGAATTGACATTAAGGCGTGTGATATTAAGTTACTCTGTTGAGATGGTTGTCAAAAACCTGTGTGTATAATGGGTACGTAGCGATGGAGTAAAACATGCACAACACTCATTAGTACCACAGATTCTCAATCAAATCTTCGGACAGAGAAATGTTAATTTATAAGACAAATAGTGACTGGAGGGATAAAAGTAAAACAGATAGTAAATTTAGGTTTTTCTTAACTATAATCTAATAGAATTCAGACAGAAGTACATGTTTTCATTAATAAATATGTTAATTACTTGTTAAAATTAATCAACTACCAAACAAATCAAATTATCAGCTAATGGTACACTGTTTGGCTAATTAAGCTGATTTCCCATTGGTAGGAGTTCACAGGTCACCAGTACCCTGATGTTATCACAGTGATTGTATCTGGGTAAAACACAATGTCTGGTGCAGGATTTATATCATACGAACACAATGTCTGGTGAGGGATTCACGTCAAAACCTCTAACACCTCCATAATATGGGGGGTGTAAATGGACAATACAGAGAATGGACATCCCTGGTCAGTGACATAAACCAGTAGACTTGTATAGGTCAGGGGAACAAGTTCAGGGTCAGTAGAAAGGATTTCCATCTCTCTGATTGGCTATGTTTTAATTTGTGAGAAGGTCAGGCTTTTAATCTGATAAAAAAGTATATAAGAATTGACGATACCTTCTGCCGTCTGTAGACTGATTGGTTCGCTGTAGTCACTGTCACCGGCATGGTTGCCAGCCTTTACACGAGCAAAGTATGTACTGTTGAAGTGGAGACCGTCCACGGTGCAGATTGTCTCTCTTCCAACATACACCACCTACAAACAGGAAGTTGTAACATTGACAACCAAGTTGTTATTATACAGTAAAACACCATCATGTCAAACTTAGTTGTAGACCCAAACTCAAACGCAGATTTATGTGTATCAACGTGAGTTTTACTAACTTCTTAATGTCAGTTTTATGTTTTAAGCATGATCAGCTGATAAGGAAACAGGCTGAAAAAAATCCACCCTTCCCCCTCAATTTAAAGTCTGAGGAACATCAATGCTGTAATTTAACTTCTTCTTTAACAAAACAAACTTGTAATCTCTCCACAGACAAGTAACAATTCTGGTTCTCAACATGTCACTGTACATGCTTTACATGTCCGACACGTTGCTGTATTTCAGGGAAATATTGGTGCTGGAATTTAGATTGATAACAAAACAAACCACTAAAAGCTTTAACTCAAAATCTGCAAGAACTGTGCAGCAGACCACTTTCTGTACAATGTGCATGATATCTGCATGGAAAACAAGATTTTCTTCTTGTATGAGACTTGAGGCACACATTATGTGGCTAGCATTTTGATCAAAAAGACAGATGTGACATCATAGAAAAGTCTTAACTAAAAGATAACTGTCATTTGGACATTTGCAAAAGTTTTTAGCAAGCAAGATATTTCTTACAATTTCTAAGTAAATGAAATATTTAACATTGTAAGTCTTTATTAACAAGATAGCTTTAACATAGAAAGTCTTAATCAACAAGATTCTTTAACATAGAAAGTCTTAATCAACAAGATGCTTTAACATAGAAGGTCTTCATCAACAAGATGCTTTAACATAGAAAATTCTTAACAAAAAGATAACTGTGATATGGAAATTTATAAAAAGTATTTAGTAAGCAAGATGATGACAATATCACTGTGACATAAAATGTTGAAACTCTTAATCAACAAGCATAACCGTAACGTAGAAACATCTTAATAAACGAGATATTTTTAGCATAGAAAAATGTCCTTACTGATTGCAGTTATTAAACTATCATTTATTATCTTTCTATTCATTTAACATTCACCATAGATTATCTTTCTTGTTATGTGCTCAAATCTTAATAAAAATTGATGTAAAATTCAACCTCATATTATACCATATATAGGAGAGGATGAACACAATAAAAAAATCTATCTTTGAATTGACACATGGGATTCCATTAATTAGTTATCTAGACCTTCCTTATATCACTGTTCCAGGCATATATAGCACTGTAAGCAGCTGTATCCATTGTAAACTAAGATGGCAGGGATGTAGAGCCAGAGAGTGGTAATGTGGGGGCATTGTGGCTGGGTAGAGGTCACAGACAATGGTGGCTTCCTGTTCACCGTCTGTGGATATATCTCAACACCGTCTGTGGATATATCTCAATGGATTTTGATATTGATAAACAGAACCAGTACATCAGCCAGAAGAACAATGAAATGTAATTGGGATATTATCTCATGGCGTGTTTATTAACTTTTGCATCAGACTCTGCCCTTCCATTACAGAGATTCACCAGTTTGACCAAGCAGGAAATTAAGGGCGGTCAACTCCAGCAGTGTTTCGTTACAGGCTACATCTGTCAGGATTGGTCAGAAAAGGTAATGGAGCAAACAATTCTTCCTTGTTCAATATCTAAATCTGTACTGTCTTCAATTATAACAGACATGCAAGAGGAAGCCTGTAATGATGAGAAGCAGTGTATCCCATTATAGACACGGATCAGTCAGACTGGTCTGAACATGTAATGGAGCAAGACAAACCTACTGGCCTCAGTGACACCAAACACAGTGTGGTCCTCCCATTATAGATCTGTACCTTGGTATATACCCCCTCCTCCTATTATAGATCTGTCCCTTGGTATATACCCCTCCTCCCATTATAGATCTGAACCTTGGTATATACCCCCACCTCCCATTACAGATCTGTCCCAGTCCAACAGGATCCCACATTAGTATATACCCCCACCTCCCATTATAGATCTGGACCAGTCTAACAGGATCACACATTAGGATATACCCCCACCTCCCATTATAGATCTGGACCAGTCTAACAGGATCACACATTAGGATATACCCCCACCTCCCATTATAGATCTGGACCAGTCTAACAGGATCACACATTAGGATATACCCCCACCTCCCATTATAGATCTGGACCAGTCTAACAGGATCACACATTAGGATATACCCCCACCTCCCATTATAGATCTGAACCTTGGTATATACCCCCACCTCCCATTATAGATCTGGACCAGTCTAACAGGATCACACATTAGGATATACCCCCACCTCCCATTATAGATCTGAACCTTGGTATATACCCCCACCTCCCATTATAGATGTGTACCTTGGTATATACCCCCTCCTCCTATTATAGATCTGTCCCTTGGTATATACCCCTCCTCCCATTATAGAACTGTACCTTGGTATATACCCCTCCTCCCATTATAGATCTGAACCTTGGTATATACCCCCACCTCCCATTACAGATCTGTCCCAGTCCAACAGGATCCCACATTAGTATATACCCCCACCTCCCATTATAGATGTGTACCTTGGTATATACCCCCTCCTCCAATTATAGATCTGTACCTTGGTATATACCCCAACCTCCCATTATAGATCTGTACCAGTCTAACAGGATCACACATCGGTATACCAGGTATCTCCTTCCAGAATGGTTGTATGTTGAGTTATGAAGACAATGTTGGTCAGTACAATGGGGACAGAACACAAGGGCAGTGTGACACAACAACAGGTCAGCATGACACCACTTTACTGACAATTACCTCCTCCCATTATAGATCTGTACCTTTGTATATACCCCCACCTCCCATTATAGATCTGGACCAGTCTAACAGGATCACACATTAGGATATACCCCCACCTCCCATTATAGATCTGTCCCTCGGTATATACCCCTCCTCCCATTATAGAACTGTACCTTGGTATATACCCCCTCCTCCAATTATAGATCTGTACCTTGGTATATACTACCTCCTCCCATTATAGATCTGTACCTTTGTATATACCCCCACCTCCCATTATAGATGTGTACCTTGGTATATACCCCCTCCTCCAATTATAGATCTGTACCTTGGTATATACTACCTCCTCCCATTATAGATCTGTACCTTTGTATATACCCCCACCTCCCATTATAGATATGTACCTTGGTATATACCCCCACCTCCCATTATAGATCTGTCCCTCGGTATATACCCCTCCTCCCATTATAGAGCTGTACCTTGGGATATACACCCTCGTCCCATTATAGATCTGTACCTTGGTATCTACCCCCTCTTCCCATTATAGATCTGTACCTTGGTATCTACCCCCTCTTCCCATTATAGATCTGTACCTTGGTATCTACCCCCTCTTCCCATTATAGATCTGTACCTTGGTATATTCCCCCTCCTCCCATTATAGATCTGTACCTTGCTATATACCCCCTCTTCCCATTATAGATCTGTACCTTGGTATATTCCCCCTCCTCCCATTATAGATCTGTACCTTGCTATATACCCCCTCTTCCCATTATAGATCTGTACCTTGGTATCTACCCCCTCTTCCCATTATAGATCTGTACCTTGGTATATCCCCCTCCTCCCATTATAGATCTGTCCCTTGGTATATACCCCCTCCTCCCATTTTAGATCTGTACCTTGGTATATACCCCCTGCTCCCATTATAGATCTGTACCTTGGTATCTACCCCCTCTTCCCATTATAGATCTGTACCTTGGTATCTACCCCCTCTTCCCATTATAGATCTGTACCTTGGTATCTACCCCCTCTTCCCATTATAGATCTGTACCTTGGTATCTACCCCCTCTTCCCATTATAGATCTGTACCTTGGTATATCCCCCTCCTCCCATTATAGATCTGTCCCTTGGTATATACCCCTCCTCCCATTATAGAACTGTACCTTGGTATATACCCCCTCCTCCCGTTATAGATCTGTACCTTGGTATATACCACCACCTCCCATTATAGATCTGTACCAGGCTAACAGGATCACACATTAGTATATACCCCCTCCTCCCATTATAGATCTGTCCCTTGGTATATACCCCTCCTCCCATTATAGAACTGTACCTTGGTATATACCCCCTCCTCCTATTATAGATCTGTCCCTTGGTATATACCCCCTCCTCCCATTTTAGATCTGTACCTTGGTATATACCCCCACCTCCCATTATAGATGTGTACCTTGGTATATACCCCCTCCTCCTATTATAGATCTGTCCCTTGGTATATACCCCCACCTCCCATTACAGATCTGTCCCAGTCCAACAGGATCCCACATTAGTATATACCCCCACCTCCCATTATAGATATGTACCTTGGTATATACCCCCACCTCCCATTATAGATCTGTACCAGTACAACAGTATCACACATTGGTATACCAGGTATCTCCTTCCAGAATGATTGTATGTTGAGTTATGAAGACAATGTTGGTCAGTACAATGGGGACAGAACACAAGGTCAGTGTGACACAACAACAGGTCAGCATGACACCACTTTACTGACAATTACTTTATAATAGGAGACTTAATTCCAAGACTTAAAGGATGCAGTAGAGAGTTTCTTGGAATCCCATGTCACAAGGAATTGAAATCTCTCAAAGGTCAGCATGCTCTTGTTTCTGTCAGACATTCGACAGCAAAGAAAGGATCATAATCAGGTCATTATCAGGTTTGATACAGACTGAAAGACTCAGCAGGCATTGTGTTGCAACAGGTACAGACAGAGAGACTAAGCTTGTCATCAGGTGTTGTGTACAGATTCAACATATCATGTAAGACATATATGGTTTAAATGTTGTGTGGAGAAGACTATTAGACATCACTGTCAGGAAGTCAGTCTTTGGTGTACAAGTGTTTACGAGTTTGTGGTATTTCTATAGAGAAACACAGTCTATGTAGGTTTTGGTGCAAATCTCATTTAGCACAAACTATATATCTTTTGAATTTCCAAAAAGCATCTTTAAGTGCAAATCAGTTAGCTTAATTAAGTTCACTGCTCAATTTAGGAGTTCTAAAATGCCCATACCAGCACTTAATCTACAATGGTAGGGTTTTCAGGATTTGGATTTTGTAAGTTATGGCAGAGTATCACAGCAAGGCTAAAGTTGTCCATATGTCTTTTTCAAACTGATTAAAGTAAAACACACACTTGATTTGAAAAAGACAACTTCACTATCAGCAGCAAACCATTTAATCCTGAGCAATTTCTAAATTAATGAAGGAATCCTGTTAATTAAATTGTCAAGCCTAGAACATATTCAAGGCCGTCCCATTTTTTTGCATTCAACGACCAACTTAATAACACTGTCCACACACACAACGAGCATGTTGCTAGCTTAGCCAATATGGTTGGGCTCCAAGACAATCTTCTAGGAAAATTTGATGCACCATTCTCACAGAGAAATTCAATTGAACGACAAAGTCTGATCCAACCAATGTCATTATAGGGAACCGTGTGTAGATTAGTCTAACTAACAGCCAAATCTCATCATATTTTGCACTGTCTGCTGACAGGTTTTATCAAAATGTATGTAAGAGGTTATGGCTAATGGAGGGCACCGAAGTGAAAATGAATGTCTGATGGTTTTAAATGACAACAATGACAAACACCATCTTGTTACGTTGACAGCCTTCACTGTGTTTTGGGGGCGTTTCCCTCCAATTACATCAAGTTATCCTGCAGAATTCGGTTACAAAACTATTCCAATAATTTTAGCCTAGCTGCCTCATCTTGCTCAATGAGAAGGTAGATGGCACAAAAATAACCTGGGATTCATCTCCAATGTCAAGTCTGTGACCTTGGCAGCGACCAAGAGGCACTGCAGATTGCTAACACTTTCTTGGCGTCAAACACACCACCAGGGCACCAAAGCAAATGTGTAGTCGCCCCATATAAATGGAAATTCGCTACACACAAATGGAAAGCCAATAAATAAAAACATAGACAACAACATTATGTAACACTGCTGGATTTCCTATTGACAATATCTTTTTAAAGTTGAAACACTCCAATCCAAAAAAAGATTTGCAAACACAGACAATTCCATTAAATTGTTTTGGCTTTTCTGTAGTCCTTTAGCGATGTTAGATAGCAGCAGACAATCTCAATTTCACACCGACTTTAAAACAAACTTTAAAAGCATTAAAATTACTTCACATCTCAGAAGGCTTATACAAATGTATTCCATGTAGTAACTTACCGGGTTAATTGTTTTTACAAGCTGAAATTTACAGATATCTCAAATGAAGTACCACAATACTGTAGCTTATCCATCCAACCAGCATTAGAATACATATATTAAATAACAGCTACCTAATCAGTGCATTATTATATAGATCCAGACAAAGCTGGTATTATAGATTTCATTATACAATTTATCTTGTGTACAAATGACATATAGAAGAACCATTTTTAGTTGATGGGATGAGACCACAGCCGTTTGCCTGTCTAGCCAGGTACAGTATAGGTATTACTAAACTTGAACATACTACAGATACCCTTTAATCCCAGTCCACACAACTCACCAGTCACCAAGCAAAGACCACCCCACATCCACCCCACCAGTCTCCAAGCAAAGACCACCCCACATCCACCCCACCAGTCTCCAAGCAAAGACCACCCCACATCCACCCCACCAGTCACCAAGCAAAGTGCACCCCACATCCACCCCACCAGTCAAAGTACCCCCCACATCCACCCCACCAGTCAAAGTACACCCCACATCCCCCCCACCAGTCACCAAGCAAAGACCACCCCACCTCCACCCCCACCAGTCAAAGACCCCCCCACATCCACCCCACCAGTCAAAGTACACCCCACATCCACCCCACCCGTCAAAGTACACCCCACATCCACCCCACCAGGCAAAGTACACCCCACATCCACCCCACCAGTCACCAAGCGAAGACCACCCCACATCCACCCCACCAGTCAAAGACCACCCCACATCCCCCCCACCAGTCAAAGACCACCCCACCAGTCAAAAACCACCCCACATCCACCCCACCAGTCAAAGACCACCCCACATCCCCCCCACCAGTCACCAAGCAAAGTGCACCCCACATCCACCCCACCAGTCAAAGTACCCCCCACATCCACCCCACCAGTCAAAGTACACCCCACCTCCACCCCACCAGTCAAAGTACACCCCACATTCACCCCACCAGTCAAAGTACACCCCACCTCCACCCCACCAGTCAAAGTACACCCCACATCCCCCCCACCAGTCACCAAGCAAAGTGCACCCCACATCCACCCCACCAGTCAAAGTACCCCCCACATCCACCCCACCAGTCAAAGTACACCCCACATCCCCCCCACCAGTCACCAAGCAAAGTGCACCCCACATCCACCCCACCAGTCAAAGTACACCCCACCTCCACCCCACCAGTCAAAGTACACCCCACATCCACCCCACCAGTCACCAAGCAAAGTGCACCCCACACAAACCCCTACCAATGTTGTATGTACTGTACATATTATGTATTTGAAAGTCTCCCTATGTGAGTAAACCCACACCCCTTAAGCTGGACTTTCATAGTCAGGTTTCCTTCATTCTTTCAGTCATAACTCCTTAGCAACACTTGAACAACGTGACTAATTCCCCTCTGATGTCCCTCAATAACATACCCTGAAGTCTCTACAAATTCCCCCCTGGTGTCCCTCTATAACATACCCTGAGTCTCTACTAATTCCACAATCTGGTGTCCCTCTATAACATACTCTGAAGTCTCTACAAATTCCCCCCTGGTATCCCTCTATAACATACCATGAAGTCTCTACTAATCACCCCTGGTGTCCCTCAATAACATACCCTGAAGTCTCTACTAATCACCCCTGGTGTCCCTCTATAACATACCATGAAGTCTACTAATCACCCCTGGCGTCCCTCTATAACATACCCTGAAGTCTCCCCCATTGCCATCATCCAGTTCCAGGGAGTAGTTCTCTACAACATTGCCGATGTGTGGTTGCCAGGCGATGGTCACACTGTTGTTCTCTGCACTACAGCTCCCCGGGAGGATCATAGGTTTGTTTGGAGCTGAAAAACACATGTATCAATGGTGACATTACAATGGACACACAACAGTACACACCACCTCCTACTGTCAACTTGGCACTTGTTTATAATTCCAGTAATAATAACTCAATGATAAATAGTTTCAATCACTTTCCTATTAACTTCTGCTAGTGTTGATAATGAATTCCTTCCTCAAAATTACATGAGCTCAAAGAATTTCTGTTTCTTTCTGACATGAAAAATCTCTTTTTTTCTCCCTCCTATGATAATGGATAAACCCAGTCTGGGATTCTGTATTTTAGAAGATTTCATCAATTCTTCAGAAATGAACAGCTGTTGGAAACATTATATTTTATAGCAAAAACTGTTCCAGCTAAAAAACATTTTAATTATGGGAAATTTGATTTTGTTATTACAATGTCAAAAGCCCATACGAATTATACCTTTTCTGTATACTAAGATTGCTACAAAAATAAATATCTCTTTTACCCAATGGTCTAGTACAAATAACTCTTTATATTCTTGATATTTAAAAAAAAAAATCTAGGTTCCTGATAATTTGGCACAAAGAACCCTTCTATATTCCTGGCATTTTGGTACTAATAACCCTGATAATAACCCTGTTATTTTCCAAATAATTTTGGTACTAATAACCCTTCTAGGTTCCTGACAATTTAATACACACCTCACATGTTCATCATGATTCGGCATAAACCCTTCTAGGTTTCTGACAACTTGGTTCATGACCTCCATTTCTCCCACAATTTGGTACAAATAACCCTTCATTGTTCCGGACATTTTAGCAACTATCAACCCTTATAGGTTCTTAGTAATTCAGCACATATGACTTGACAATGTTCATGACAATTTGGACATTTTTGTAATGAGACAAAACATCACATGAAATGAAAATGTGCCTAGGAGGAGCTCCGCCATCATAAACAGACAGGGTACAGTAATTACACGTCCCTGACTGTTTGAAAGCCTCTACACTATCAATGTAAGATATGACAACCCTGACTAAAATAACGCCTGGAACTCTCCTGTCTTAAAGGACAGGATGTCTCAAGTACTTCATTATTACGGTCGTCATGACAATGAACAGCTTTCCAAAAATACTTGATTTACACACAATGGCTTAAAGCAAATAAAATAGATATTAACATTCCTAATTTGTGTCCTTAGATGCAGTTCTGATCAATTTACTTCTGGTATCATAAAACGTGTGATTAAACCCTTCAATTTAAGGTGCAGACACAACTTGCTGGTTGAGTGAAGCCAGAGAGTGGGGAAAAGCTGACAGGGTAACTCAAAGACTTTATGGCTTTCTATTAGCAATTAAAGGCATACCACAATGGCAAGCTGCTGGCAGGTGCAAACATTTAGAAGGAAACTATGATTTCTTTAAGGAAATAATGTAAAACATGTAGCACGTGCTTTTTTAAAATTGATAACAAAATGTGAATCGTTTCATGTCTCTAGGAGGATAACACCATAGATTCTATCATACGTAGGTAAACATCAAATCACAGCTCAGATTTATCACAGGTGCAACACCATTACTACTAAAGATTAGGCAACACTTTCTCCAGGAATGAAATTGGTGATCTTCAATACAACATGGTCTATGTACTCTGTATCTAAGTGTCTATGTACTCTGTATCTAAGTGATATAAAATACAGAACTTTGTTAGCTGAGCATGCCCGTGCATTGTTCGATCATCAAGTAATTGCAATACTGTGGTAATGTAACACTCCACATCTTCTATCAAGTCTGAACATTAAAAAAAAATACCAATATCTTGTTTAATATGTGTTTTCCATATTTTCTTGAAAAATTCTACATGCTTCATGCAAACAATGGAACACGGCTGCATGCATCACATATTTCATTTAATGAAATAATCTTACTGAATTTTCACTTTATTTAAAAAAAAAAAAAAAAAAGTTAGTACCAGGTTATCTTTGTATTTTTTTATAACACCAACAAATGGCTACAGAATTTTTAGGAGAAAAAGACCAATATTATAATACAGTTGTATGCAGTTCCTATTGTGTCCCTATCACTCGCTATCCTGCCGTCTGCTCTTTGCCTGGCTGAAGACGTCTCAAGCCTTTGAAGGTATGTAAATATTAATCAATGGAAGCCTATTTCCCACCAAAAATGGTTGAGTGTGACTTCAGTGATCACTCCTGTGGCCTTTTCCCCAATTTCCTCTTGTATCCTGATTGCTAGTAACCAAATTTGTAGTGTTTTCTCCGGGAGACAAAATGAATGCTTGTTCTGCAGTGTGTGGTGCTTGGTGGCGTTCTTTAGAGTTTGCTGACATTTGTATACAGGAGTTTCTGACAAATTGCTATGAGTAGATGATAGTGAATGAAGTGTTAGAAGTGTTGGAAGTGTTGGAAGGATCAGAGCGTTTAGCCAGGCACCAATGTAATGTTCACATACCCAGGGCCATACGCACTAACAACACTATAAGGAGAAGTGTTTTTTTAATTTCAAAATGTTTTGAAAATAAACCCCATATGTTTTCTTGAAATTTTGATTACTTTATCTGGATATTTACATCACTCTTAGTAAAACTAAAATAAATACATTGGATATTTACATCACTCTTAGTAAAACTAAAATAAATACATTGGATATTTACAACCCTCGGTAGTAAAATTATTTCATCTGGACATTTACATCACTCTGTAGTAAAATGATTTTATCCGGATATTTACATCACTCTGTAGTAAAACTAAAATAAATACATCGGATATTTACAACACTCGGTAGTAAAATTATTTTATCTGGACATTTACATCACTCTGTAGTAAAATGATTTTATCTGGATATTTACATCACTCTGTAGTAAAACTAAATTAAATACATTGGATATTTACATCACTCTGTAGTAAAACTAAAATAAATACATTGGATATTTACAACACTCGGTAGTAAAATTATTTTATCTGGACATTTACATCACTCTGTAGTAAAATGATTTTATCTGGATATTTACATCACTCTGTAGTAAAACTAAAATAAATACAAGTTTTCACCATTGACACCACTTCCTTAATTTTATGTCTTTTTTCCTTGTTAACCCAAAACATGTTACATATGGTCTCATAGTCTTTCAGAAAATGACAATATGCTTGAGATGCTCTGTACACTCAGCAACAGTAAGCCGCTGTGATGTCTGCTGAAGATTTTTTTTGTCTCAATAAAGCAAAGAAATCAATCAGAAAAGCAATAAAAGGCTAAAGTGTGTGTTCTGATCTACTAACACTTATAGACACAGCGGCGGTGATGAACAAGTGTTGGAAGCTTTAAATCTGCCTAGAAATAAGACTGTTTTATGTCCGTTACAAGTCAGCACCCGTGGCTCTGTAATTATAGTGCTGTACTCCTTTACCATATTGACTGTTAAAAGGAAGGACTTTTAAATAAGGAAGATTACTTTTAATGGTTTTTAATGGTATTCATTTACTTCCTGATTACACATGTATCTATATCACTACAATTCATTATGTTAAACTGATTATTTCCCCACTTTTGTTCTGACTTTCCTGTCCAGGGAATTACCTCCCCTATCAGTCATGTGTTAGTCAACATCCCTGCAGACTACCTCCCTCAGCAGTTTCAAATGGTGCAGACTAACTCCCTTGGCAATATACCTTAACCTCCTCAACAAGTACGACAGGAAACAAACCTGATCTCAGTAACTAGAAAAACTATGCTCCTCCAGCCCATATATATATATAACTCCTTTAAAGTTACATATATATTTACGCAACTACGTCATGGTTACACATTTAAATATATATTAAGCTACTTTTGCACAGACTCAGTAACAATACAATTACAACTATATAACTAACGTAATATCAAAATGCTCCTAATTAGTAGGACATCCACACAGCCGAGTGTAGTGATGGAGTGGTTTCCTGTAGGATACATTGACTTAGACTTACAGAAATCCCTGACCCTATGGTAACACAAGGTTAGGACCTAAAACTAAATCAGGTCATGTGATAAGGATCATGATTAGCTATTTGTGAACAATTGTACAGCATATAAAATTGTAAATAAGAAAATTAATGATCCATCTGGTCATCTTATTTAAAGACTTTGGTGAAACAAAAAATAAAAAAAATAAAAGTAAGTTGCTCTGTAGTTAATCTTGACATAAATATGGACAAAAGACAGCCAAGTGACATGACAACAGGTAAATAAACTAACAACCAGAGAAATGGTTTGGAGTCAGATCCAGAGGTCATAGGTAAAAAAAAGCAGAAAAACTAAACATACAAAAAGCCTGGAAGTTGGTGTGATTTACGAGGGGTTTAAAGACTTATACATCCCTCCACCTGACATAACCATTCTACCATTACTGACAGTAGGACCATAACTCATCAGCTCAACAGCCTTCACGCTAGACTCAACAGCCTTCACGCTAGACTCAACAGCCTTCACACAAGGCTAAAAGATACCTGTTACGGAGTCTTTTTATAGTCCGAACACATGTAGGAAAACGTTTACAACAAATAACTTTTATTATTTACCATGTTACAATGTTGATTAATTAATTCAAATAAAATCACAAAAATAGAAATTCTAGATATAACATATTATACATCAGTATCTCTTAAAATGCTCAACAGAGAATTACAATCTTGACTTTAATTATAGATAAAACAAGGTGAGCTGATGAGGTTATCAGACTTTGAATGAAATTAATGTTCACTGTAATAATACAAAATAAGAAAGGCACCGTGGATTCAGACCATGTGATCTATCAGTCCTGTCTTAATGTCAGCTGACAACACACAGGGTACGGAGTGATCGCCCAGTCCTGTCTTAATGTCAGCTGACAACACTCAGGGTATGGAGTGATCACCCAGTCCTGTCTCAATGTCAGCTGACAACACACAGGGTATGGAGCGATCACCCAGTCCTGTCTTAATGTCAGCTCACGACACACAGGGAATGGAGTGATCACCCTGTCCTAATATCAGCTGACAACACACAGGGGATGGAGTGATCACCCAGTCCTAATATCAGCTGACGACACACAGGGGATGGAGTGATCACCCAGTCCTAATATCAGCTGACGACACACAGGGTATGGAGTGATCACCCAATCCTAATGTAAGCTGACAACACACAGGGTATGGAGTGATCTCCCAGTCCTGTCTTAATGTCAGCTGACAACACTCAGGGTATGGAGTGATCACCCAGTCCTGTCTTAATGTCCGCTGACGACACACAGGGTATGGAGTGATCACCCAGTCCTGTCTTAATGTCAGCTGACAACACACAGGGTACGTAGTGATCACCGAGTCCTGTCTTAATGTCAGCTGACAACACACAGGGTATGGAGTGATCACCCAGTCCTGTCTTAATGTCAGCTGACGACACACAGGGTATGGAGTGATCACCCAGTCCTAATGTAAGCTGACAACACACAGGGTATGGAGTGATCACCCTGTCCTAATATCAGCTGACGACATACAGGGTATGGAGTGATCACCCAGTCCTAATATCAGCTGACGACACACAGAGAATAGAGTGATCACCCAGTCCTAATGTCAGCTGACGACACACAGAGTTAGTAGGGAAGCTTGACACAGGCAGCACATTCCTCATTTTATCAACATCAGGATAATTTGACTAATCTTGTATATTTTTAATAGTCTGTATTGACCCTTTCACCTGTAGATCCACAGTGGACTGTCCAGGTGATTGATATGGACATGTCCAATGAGACTTATAGGGTTACAACGGTCATACCAATCATCCTTTAGATCAATTATCTTCAGCAGGTCTAACAAATTATTATAGCTGATCGGAAATTCTGAGCAAGTTTCAGAATAAGCATAAGCCTTTCCCCATGTTTAATACGGACTCCCCTACAGGACATTACGACTGAAACAATGATCACACATATAATGAATGACAACAGTGGAAGTTTAACCAAAAGGAAAAAAATGAAATAAAAAGGCTTTTTTTTTTTACAACAAACATACATTTATGGCATTGCAGACAACACAGAATGAACACAAAAGGATGGCTAAAAACAATCAAACTAGAAACGTGTTTAAGAATAGTGTAAGCATGCCTAGAAATGACTTACCAACAACACCCTCTAATGACAGAACGAAAAACAAAGATGACACTGTAATGTGATTGTCAGATAATTCCACCAATATTATATTTCTGTGAAAATTTGTAAATCAAAAATTTAGATAAATTCTTCAAACACCAGCAATTGTGGTAAGCTGGCCTGATGCTACAACACTTTAAGTTTAAATCATCTCCCAATAGGACTTTTTGAAGTTGGTGATGCTTTCTGTTTTCTTTTGGTTTCTCTGGATTTCGGACTGATTGATAAGCCAATGATAATGTAAATAGACCTTATCAAAAATATTCTGATTTCAGACTTTAAAACTATAAAATTAAGTCCATTAATTGTCACATCGCTGTTAGTGAGAGGTTCTTTAGGTATCAATCTAATTAAAATTATATCTTCACATCGCTCCCGTTTACTGATATGTCGCGTTGAAGATCTAACAACATCCCGTAGAGGGTCATGTTCAGGCGACCTTTGCATTAACCAATCAGATGAGAGCTTACGCATTTCTGTAAGTGATGATGTAATGATTTCGGAACACACTTGCTATGATAAAAGACCGAGAGGTGTCAAATGAGCATCGAAAATGGCGGCGCCCATGACACCACGCCGTGTCTATCTACAAGACAACGTTTGTACAATTTGTGGATTTTGCTTTGAAATAAGAGAGACTTCCTCTTCTGGTGATGTTGTCGTTAAAAAGTTTAACAACCTGAAACTAAAATTAACCAATGACAGGCTTCGCAATATTCAAACTATCACTGGACCAGACGAAAAAGTGGATTTTGGGCTACGAGGTGTCTGCATTAAATGCTACAGGTCCTGCTTTCTGATTGGTTGAAAGAAAGAGTTATGTCGTGTTTTGATTGGCTTGTTATAAATACGATAATGCATTCATGTTGACCTCTGACGTGACCCTCTATGGGATGTTGTTAGATCTTCAACACGACATATCAGTAAACGGGAGCGATGTGAAGATATAATTTTAATTAGATTGTTTAGGTATTGGTCACCTACAGGAAGGATGGTCAAGCCACTGTGACAGTTTTTTTATGGGTGTTTGTTTCATTATATCTGAAGTAGTTGTACACATTTTCATGGGTGCCTGGTTCATACATCTTCACAAGTAACACACATTTTTGTGTGAGCGACTGGTACAAACTAGTTATAACATTTCCACAGTACTTATAATCATGATTAGACTGTACCCAGTGTATATTATTATACAATATATAATGGTCAGATAAAAACTTAACCTACTCTATCTTCTGTTCTATTGTCGGAGACATTTTCAGTGCCAGCAAATAATAACTATGGAAATATTAGGTAAACAGTACAGACGGCTATTACGCGTGTTATTCATGAGGTGAATGTACCATGCATTACAATCATCAGCCATCACTCCAGCCTCATTTCCATCCCTCCGCTAATGATGTTATGTCTTCTCATAGGAAACTAATTATCACATTGAGCCACTATTGAAAATTTTCGTTTTTTACGTTAATAGATTAACTAGACCATCACTGAATGAATCATCCTTCCATAAGACTGTGTCTATCAGCTTATAGACATCAATTAGTGGTGTAAATATTCACCACATAACTTACCAGGGAAAGGTGGACACTCGCTACAAGTGTTCATCTTATTACAGCTGTGTTTTATAAAGAGCCAAACACACACTAGCACTCAATGCCATGACAAAAAATTTCGTGTTATCTCTGCTTCATATAAATCTTAGTACAAAATGTTTGAAATGGAATTTGTTTTGCACAGAAAATACAGAAGTTATCTTGCATGGCTTCAAGTCCGATATAAAACCTTTTCTGAATATCAAATAACTTCTACCTGGAAGCAAATAAGAGATAAATAGACAAGCTCGGAAATGTCAACGACAATTTGACCTCAGAACATCCGGCTGCCCCAGACTATTCCTCCCAAATAAAGCTGGACCCAGAGGCAAGTTTGTTTATCATTAGTTAAGTAACTGTAGCACATATATAGCCGCCACTGGCAAAGATAGGTGATTATCTAAATTTAACAGGTACAATGGATTCAGGTAACATTCTGTTAAGTCGCTGCCTCCATCAAAAGACACTCTGATAATATCTTCTTCTGTTTCTTGAATATCATTAACTTACACATTAGATACAAAAGCTTTCTCTTATTAAAAGATAAAATGGCTACCTTTCATCTGGAAGAAGTTCATAGTTTGTATGGCATGTAGAACAGACTTGTTGTCCAGTGTGAGCTCAAACTCGGGAGAAATTCTAGGGACAAACTCCATTTCCTTGTTAAAGTTTTGGTCGGCGACAGACACCCTGCTCAGTAAGCCATTGGACACCTGAAATACACAATACAACCATACATTACTGACAGAAAGGATGTGTAGTGGGTTACTACATATAATGCATCTTTATGGACATCAGGGCTAAAATGTCTGTGGGCAACACCTACTGACAAGGATCAGGTGTTGGGTGTAGACATCACCATCAGCGACCACACTAATTATACACCATCAGATAATATGTAATTTCAAAATATAGAAATAAGTTTTTTCTCTCCTATGCATTGTCTGATTATCAACCTGACTCGAGGTTTGGCAGCAGCATCTGTTATAATTGTCCTTCAAATCGTTATTACGGAGTGATCGTGCCACTCAGATATGCCAGAAGGGTTAGAAATAACGATAATGATCTAAAAAAATAACTATGACAAGTTGAAATTGGTTTAATTTGAAAATGTCATGAACTGAAATTCAAACATAATTCAAAATTGATTCTAAAGCTAACATGAAGTAAAAACCACAATGTTTTTCAAAAATTGAGGAAAAATTATTTAAAACAAAATCAATTTCAGAATATTTTCTCTTTTGAACCTTTATTCCAGAGAAGTATTTCCACATCTTGACAGTTTTAATACTGCAGTGTATAGATTTAAAGTTGTATGGAAAAATGATTAAACAGGGATTTGATACCCGGGCAAGTAAAGCCATATTGATGGATCGCTTTACAAACCCCAATCGTACTGGTTATTAATAACACTAATACATCATAACAATGCAGGTTTCCGTTTATAGACGCAAATACCTCAACTTTTGTACCGAACAATTTATTGAATAAATCAAGCCTGAAAGCCTGACTGATGTGTGCCAGGAATTCATTAGTGAACCATTGTTTATGTTAATCAAACAAACCATCCCCTAACGTCTCACTGACAATTTGAATATTTTCATTGTAGTTCCCACGGGGTTTATATTGAAACAAATCTCAAGGCACAAGACAGCGATTCAATTCACAAAGGTGATGTAGAAAGAGAAAGTGTGCGATTGTTATGTTGGGGAGGCTGGGTGGATTATCCCATTGTTGTGGCCTATAACCATGACAGATGTCATGCAAATTGGCAACTGTAGTGGCACATTAGGGGGCATGTCTCCTTTAACACTCCTACACAAACTTCATATGGGAGAGCATATCCAGGGGAGGTAATGAGTGAGAGGTAAACCATTACTTTCATTAATCTATCACTGGACCAGAAAGTTGTATAACCAATCCATTCACTTACAGGCTAATTACCAAGGTTATCTCCCTTTACTGTATCGTGCAAAATCAGGGGTATGTTTACTTCTTGAGGCAATAACGCCTATCTCTTTTTAACTTGCATCATCATACACATTTACATACTCTTTTTACGAGTTAATACATTTTATGATATTCTTCACAACAATAGAAAAACTGCAATTTTCCTGAAAAGCTATTCATACAACTATACCATATTACCATACACAGTGATGGTATGATACACTGAATCACATTCCCTGATGATATAAACAATCACATGTAGACCTAGATTGTCCACTGGACACCCCATTATCAAATTACTGTGGTTAAACAGTCATGGACACATCACCATTTAAGTGTCGTCAGTCCTTACACTGGATGTACCCAGTCAGACTGACCAAAGGACATTGGTCAAACCTCATTTACATAATGACTTCTTATGTTCTAATAAGAACCTAACCTGGTGATCTACATATATTAACATAATATCGCATATAATGACCACACAATACAATCCACATATCTACCGACCTATTTCGTGGACTGGGATACCTTACAACTGGCCATGGTTATCTATAATAGTTGACAACACGGATAAGTTAATTAGTTTGGTACCAAACTGACCTTAATCCCCAAGGTCAGCTTCGCTCAGTACAGCTTGTTAAGATTCATACCTACACCAGTCATACTGACCATCAATGGTCAACCAGAGGTCATCTTGCATATCAATGAGTACTTGAGAGACAAGGTTAGAAACTACATAAAATATACATGACTAGACAATAGAACATTTCCCCCAGGACAACAAGGAGCTGTGGCCAGCCTCTGTAACGATAAAACACATTCATCTCAGTCCACCATAGACACAGTGCAATGATAGTCACCATGTTACGATCAATTACGTTGACTATTGCCACACAACCAATAAGAAAGTCGCAACGGGATGAGACTTGATCCGGTCAGGGGTCACTATAGACAGGTTTTATGGCACACCAATTGCTACTGAATGTCAAATCCAAATCAATGTTGGCATCCAAATCAATAGTCAACTGTTGATGTCGGACCCAATAGTTTGGAGAGCACCTTAGGTGTTTTGCAGGCTAAATATCTGATTTGATTTCCACACTTGCAGTCATACAAGCACTGAATCACATTTGTGTAATGATGGTTAAAATGCTCTCAGGGTAAATTGAAAAAGCATTGTAAAATACTAGACGAAAGGAACATTGTAAATCCTCCATTACAAGTTTTTGTTACAGCTACGAAAATTCATGCTACAAATAAAACTGCAGAGAGCATCATTATCTCAATTGTGATTTGAAAAGAAACTTTCTAGCCTCAGACCATACAGTTGATGACAATCTATGGTAAGTGTATCACATGAAGCTTTGTACCTATCAGTGTATATCTGTTATACACCTGTAGATATATAGATATATATTACACCTGTAGATATTGGTAGTACAGGTGAGGAGGGCCCTAGATGATACATATGGTACTCCAGCACTGTCTATTACAGGAAGTCTTTAGGCTATAACTTGTAACCCTGTGATATATTTTATGACCTATTTAGCGGAGATGTGATACGGTAGTAGTTATTTGCTGTACAGCATCCATCAACCATAGCTGTATAATGTGACAGAAACCATCTATTGATATATCCATCAAGGTAGCTATATATAGAAACGTAACTAAAATAAACCAGTCAAATTAGCAGGATACCAGTCGGATACAAGTCCGTGTCCACTGACCAATGCAGACTTGTGATATTTAAACTGTCTGATACATTGATACCTAATGAGTTATGGACTGTATACATTTACATCTATAGGTAATGCCTGTCTCACAGGGGCTATTCTGAATGAAACATCATTTACTAATTAAATAATGCAATTTCAAGGCAGACAAAATCCATATAGTTTTGTCGGTTCACATAAGATTATAACCCTATACGATTGATGTAGATACAGCTCTGTATATATACATCAGAGTGAAGCTAGAAAAAAATCCTAATAGTTCTGAAAACCATAAAGTCATCACCAACCAACCAATCCGACAAACCTTCACTATAAAATTGTTACCACCTAACCAGTCCTGACTAAGCTTCTCTGTAATGTTAAACGGAGTGCAATGCTTAGCATGCTGCTTTAAGCTTCATAACCTTATCTTTTGGTTACAATAGTTCACAGTTTTAATTAAACACAAATCACTGACACAAAACTCCTAACAGAGCAAAATAAGATTAAAGCAGAACTCCTGATATTTGTATTTAGTATCTCTAAGGACAATCCTTCCTGATCATTCAGGCTGCTGTGAAAGGGTGTTACACCTTACTGGTCAAGCCACCTTCCTGATGATTCAGGCAGCTGTGAAAGGGTGTAACACCTTACTAGTCAAGCCACCTTCCTGATTATTCAGGCAGCTGTGAAAGGGTGCAACACCTTACTGGTCAAGCCACTATCCTGATAATCCAGGCTGCTGTGAAAGGGTGCAACACCTTACTGGTCAAGACACTTTCCTGATGATTCAGGCAGCTGTGAAAGGGTGTAACACCTTACTGGTCAAGCCACCTTCCTGATCAGATGAATGAGATTAACAAGAACAAACAAACTATAACCAGGCCTCTGTGAGGTACAATCCAGTCATCTGCTGATCAGAAGAACTTAACCAAGCTGCTGTGAAGGATGGTCCAACAACTTCATATAGGTGTCAATCACCCCAGGTTACCTCTCATAAAACCCTGCAAATTCACAAAGTAAGCCTTACTGGTCAAGTTACCTTCCTGATCAGACTTAGCTAGGCAGCTGTGAAGAATGGTCTAACACCTTAGTTACAGGTCAAACCACCTCCCTGATCAGACTAGGCCAGGCTCAATGAAGCTGCTGTGAAGAACAGCTCCACACCTTACTGGTCAAGCCACCTCCCTGATCAGATGAAGGATCAGTAAGACAGCTATCACATATATGTCATTCCACAGATAACAATGTGTTCTATCAGCCAGGATTCTACAGATACCAATATGTTCCCTATTTAGACAGGATTGCTCCCTCCATCACAATGATACAAGATGTATCTATTTCCTTCAAAGAGAACAGGCTATCTGATCTGAATGGTAAATATATCTTTCCAAGACAGAACTCACACTAATCTTGTAAGCAAATACTGCTCCCCAAACCATGAAATTACTTTGACCTAAAATGACTAAGAAATAGATAAAATAAATAAACCAATAAAAATTCACTCACGGTGGATAAACAAAGACAACCTTGATCCCCTTGTGATCAAAGAATCAAACATGTCAGTCTCACCTCCCTCCGTTACTTATTACTTTCTGCCAGATAAAACAATAAATTAGGTCCCTGTAATGTTTGAAGGCAATGAGGTACATAATGAGAAGATCCCACTTTGTCTCAAGCCTGTTATTGATAAGATAAGCAATAAGAATTATAGTCGTTCCATTGATGCTGGTATACCTCCCTCAGACTTGGACACTTGTAATCTATACCTCCCTCAGACTTGGACACTTGTAATCTATACCTCCCTTAGACTTGGACACTTGTAATCTATACCTCCCTCAGACTTGGACACTTGTAATCTATACCTCCCTTAGACTTGGACACTTGTAATCTATACCTCCCTCAGACTTGGACACTTGTAATCTATACCTCCCTCAGACTAGGAGCCTTGTAATATATACCTCCCTCAGACTTGGAGACTTGTAATCTATACCTCCCTCAGACTTGGAGACTTGTAATCGTTGTCATTAGGACTATTTCGGGGGTGGGGCAAAAAGTAGCACACACTGCACATTTCCTTTTGACCTCCAAAATTAAATGGATTGAAACAGAATCATGACAATGAATTGACTAGGAGTGACTCTGGATTTCTTTGACCCTCCCTACAGAGTTCGGGATCACTGACTGTGGATGTACAGGCATATTAAGAGGATCCTGTAATTATAAGAGGTCCATGTTATATTCATCATATCAAAGCCATGGGCCTCGTTAACACTGGGACTCCTTCAGCTTCTACACATTTGTTTTCATATGTATTTTCAAGAATTTCTTTTTTTGCCACAGACATAGAAATATGCAATGCATAACTAAATGCAGATATGTTTTACAATTCTAAAAACAAATCAATACTCCAACTGAAGTGAATGAAGGGCTCAGACATGAACGCCTGATGATTTTCATCCTGTCAGTGCACTGTGATGGAGTATTTCAGTGCACTTCTAATTGGTCGTCAGGCAACGACAGCTCTCGAGTATACAGTCCTACACCAAGATACTTTCTCATACAGTTTTTTTAAATTGCCTAAAATATGAATTCTATTGGTGCAGGTTCTGAGGTCATTAGTTGCATGTTTACGTATACCTACGAACATCACACAGGTTTACTTATGCTGAAGTCTTTATTACATGCCAATTGCCGGCAAAAGTAGTCTGCTTTTCATCAACTTTGAACCGGCTACTTTTTCAGAATAATATGTAGAGGTCAACATTTTAGCATGTGAACATTCAACTGGCTATTTTTTTCAAGCCAATCATCTACTCCAATACTTGGTGAGACTAACAGTGCTTTTTTTTTTTTTTTCAAAGGAAACATTTGATTAAGTTTACTCTGTGCCTGTGGCCAAATTGAAGACTATTTACAACATAAAAATAGTCCACCGAAAATACATGAAAGGAAAGATCAGACAGGTCAAGCATCTTAAAAGATATGACAGCATGGGTCAGCCATCTTTAATAGATAGGACAGCTAAGGTTCTAAAATGGCCTTCACATAAAAAGATAGATCTTAAAGCACCAGTTGAAGTATTAAAACCAGTAATAAGATAATTGTGTACCTTCTGATTTTATAGTTACAGTAGATTGGATAAGTTTGGCACTGGGGCTATCATACACAAGCTGTAGGAAACCCATCTGATAAGATCCAATCACAAATCACTGACCCTGGAAACTGTTGAACCATGACGGACATGATAGCCCAGGAATTACTGAACCCTGATGGACCTGACACAGACTGAGGCTAATTCCCAGATGAGGATCGTGTATGTATTTTGATGATAAAGTTGGGTCTGAATGTGTCCATGTAGGATCTACTTATAGCGTTTTACACAGATACTTATACCTCCCAAGGGGATATAGAACAGATTATTTTTCATATCAATTCAATGTCATTGATACAGAAGAGATAAATCACCATCGACACACTGTAGCAACATCCTTTTAGTTCTGACACTGGAGAATTTCTTTGTGGTCACAATATATAAGGACTACGTAACTGCATTTATATTTTGACTTAAATGTCTGAAACGCAGTATGTACTTTTATTAAAATGGGGAGGTACAAATAAAGAGGAGCATGAGGTTATAAAGTTCTGTTTTGTTGAGAGAGTTATATAAATAGGCTAAATCACCATCGACACACTGTAGCAACATCCTTTTAGTTCTGATATCAGAGAATTTCTTTGCGGTCACAATATATAAGGACTACGTAACTGCATTTATATTTTGACCTCAATGTTGACCACCAAAACGCAGTATACTTTTACTGAAATGGGGAGGTACAAATAAGGAGGAGCATGAAGTTATAACTTTCTGTTTTGTTGAGAGAGTAAATAGACTGTAAGTACGGAGTCTGTTTTCACAGTTACATGATGTTACCCACTGTTAGCGCAGTATGACATCAGTCTTTGTTTGGAGTAGTCTACCTGTAGAAGTCTACTGTGTCAGGTCTGTCAGCAATCAGACTGTTAATCTGTCATGATGACCACTGGCCAGGCTACCTCATCCCTTGGCTATCTGACCACCTCTAATCTAGATGTCTGGACGCCTGTCCAGCCCTGGTCAGGCCTGTCATAGGACACCCTTAGGTGGTTTTAACTTGCATTATTGCTTCATTACTGGTAGTTAGGTGTATCCTCATAGCCATTAGTGCTACATCAATATAAATAAAATTCCTCCATTCCAATAATTTCTCTATAATAAACAACACTGCATGATCTCACACATAAAAAAATCCTGCCAAGTGTTTCTACTATTTCAATTTGTTAAACAATATTTCATTTGATAAAGTCAAAACAAATTGAGCACAATTTATTTTATTTTCACAAATTTCTGCAAACTTGTAGTCAGGGTTCAGTTTTCTGAGCCCCGCCCCAGTTCTCCGCAATAAGACGTAAGCTACATACCAGGTGCACTGACACTAGATACAAGTACTAGCTAGGTAATATACACTGTACAATTGGTATACAATATCAGCCAACTAATGAAGACATCATTTACAGAGAATTTACTGAGCAAAGCAAGAATAGCACAATGTTAACTACTTCCTACAAAGTTAACAGGAGACCACTGACAAATGGAAACAAAATAAACCACATTATATGAAGGAAAAATATACGGTGATGTCTAGACGTCCACCAGACAAACACCTCAGAGAGCTACCTAACATTCCCATGAGATTGATGTATAAATGGTCAATATACCAGAGTTGTGAGTACCTCACAGAAAGCTACCTAGTATTCCTGTGAGACTGTTGTATAAATGGTCAATATATACCAAGTAAACAATGGTACCCAGTGCCTGCAGTAGGGCCGCCAACAAAATGTCTCGAGGCCTGGGTCAGGTGTTTACCATTGTGTCAGAGACACCAGCTGTGGTATGGAGGTAGATCCAACCTATTGTATTAAGTAGGGTCTTTGTACACTCCACCATCACAATCTACAGTACTTAGATGTCACAGCTAGTGTGTGTGGCTAAATGTCAACCAAGTTTAGTAAGGCATTGTAGCAATGTTTTCATTTCTCTAAAACAAAGTTGACATATATCTACAGAAAGCTTAGGCCTAAACATGTCAATAAAACAACACACACTAGAAGTAGAGTACGAGTGTTCTATTAACAGATCAAACCAAACATCTCCTATACGTCTGGAATTTCCAAAATATAACTCCAACACGTTTAATTTATAGCCTCCATTAGAACTAATTTAAAAGAGAAATTATTACATTAACTTACAGGGGTGAACAATTTTATATTCAAAATATAACATGCAGTCAGATTTTGAAAAATTCCACAAGCCTGACCTATATTATATATCTTCACTAGCCATGAGTGAAAATATTACAACCTTTAACCAAAATTGTGAAGCAATGATATACAGTATGTTAGTAGTATAGTAGTACAGGTACATGTAGCACTCAAGACCGATTCTACAGGTAGAATCAAATTAAATGGGGAAGTTCCTCCCCGCGATATGTATTGTTTTGGGAATCAACATTTACAACTGTACAGTATCAATTTTAACATTTTATCATGACATCATTTCATTTTACTTAATCTATCACAGATACAGATAACAGATACCTTTAATACTTATATTTCCTAATTATATCCCCTAGCAGTGACATGTTTATATTGGAAGGTTTAACCTCAACAACCAATGTTAGCCGAGGTTATCAGTAGAGTCTGCTTACTTGATAATTTATGTATCAAATTAGCCTATATGAGATTGTATGTCAAAATCTTGTGATAAGGCCCAATGTTATGCTCATTACGATTGGCTCCAGTATGAGGCACCTCACTGTTATGGTACAACTCGGGTCCTGTGTAGAGGTGGCACTGGCCTCTAATCATTGCACAGTACACCAATCTAGATTACACAAGGAATCAGTTACATTTTATTCATGTTCAACAATATAAAAGGATCAGATTCTACAGATTATGGAAACCAGTAATGACATTTTATTTTATAAAAATGTACACGTTGATCTTTGATCATTTTCATTGTAAAGTGGTTTAGCCGTGGCTATGATGTTTCTATCTTATTGTCTACTAACCATTGTACTTAGGGCTACAAAAGTACAGTACACATGTATTTACGATATATTATAACAAAGAACGCTCAAAACTCGTATTATGTGGGCTCTTTACCTTCAGTACAGCCACACTGTACTGTTCATGGTACATAATGAAATGAAATTTCAAATCAATCGTGGTACCTGTTAAGTTTTCCAGTACTATATATATAACGTCTGAGAACTTTTTATCACATTGAGTAAGAACCTTTCCCAGAAGTGTCTACTTGGCTGTTTAATGACAGAACCCATCAGTGTTTTCAAATGGAGGAGTTAAGTATGAAAAGGTTTATTTTTGTAAATTACCGGTACATTTCAATGTGTAACACTTCAGTTTGTGATAGAAACAGCACGATATATACTCCAACACTCCATCCAGAACACATAACGTACTGTTCTAAATATCAGGATGAAATTCCAGTCCTATAAATACCTATATGGAACCCCCAGGGAGTATGTGTTGCCCCTCCCCGTCCCTCCCTAACCTATTACCCTCCTGTTCTACTGATACAGCCCATGCCACCATTACACCTGGTGAGGGAAACCCTCACAGAGAGTCAAAACTGCCATCTTATCACAGAGTGGTGAATTATTTTCAAATTGAGTGTGGCCTGGAGCAGTTAAATGAGCACTATCTACCCCTAAATGAGGGTATATCTCCTCATTTACTCCTGTTTATACACCAATATTATCACAGTCGACAAAACACTTATCCTCGACATAAACTACACAACTTTGACAGAATTCCCGATTGCATTGGTAACCGTTTCCCCATCACTCTATAAAACTCCTTGTTTTGTTTTTATCAGTGGACACTAGATCCCGGGTCGCTGTATCACTTCCCCATTTTGATTTGTGTTTTATCAATTGATCTCCACTTGCCTGATCAGCTAGGGTTTAGACAGCCACCGGATCGATCAGTTAGGATCAACCCCCCTACCAGATTGTAGTCTAGCGCCACGTATCTATCTCCTATGGCGTAAATTGTCTGTGAAGTTGTCAATACACTTAACCAATCATACATACCTTTAGCTTTCCTATTTATTGCATTATACAACTTAAAATCAGAGCAGATTTTCCAAGATAGAAGCAATAAATGATTCACATTTATAAACATCTACAAATAATACCTAACATAATACACTAACAGCGTATCAGCAGTCACGATTACAACACATACCAATGTTATAAGTGGACCAGTCACGATTACAACATATACCAATGTTATAAGTGGACCAGTCACGATTACAACA